>NW_027192828.1:300000-450367 GCF_949987515.2 Delphinus delphis
GCCTGATGACACAGATTTCATTGCTGAGTGATACTGCTTTGTAAGTAAATACCACAACTTCTTTATCCATTTTTCACTTTCTGCGATGTTGAACTTGTACTGTAAACGAGGTTCTTGTAAACAGAGCCGTTCCAAACTTTGGGGTGGCTGTGTCTTTTTGATTTTAATTTCCCTAAGCTATAGGACCATAAGTGGAAGTGCCCTAGGTTCTGTTGCTTTGTTTTTTAGATGTTTCAGGAAACACCATACACTTCTCCCGAGTGGTTGTTGGCAATTTACATCCCGCCCATCAGCATAACAAGGCTCCCAGTTCTCCATGGCCTGTCCTGCCTTTCTGGATTTTACACTTTTTTCAGATGGCCCTTTTGACCGGGGGGAAGTGAGACTTCATTGTAGTGCAGATTTCCTTTGCAAGCTTGCTTGGTTGGCCAAAAAGGGCGTATGCGTTTTTTCCTGAATATATTCAGGAAAAAACGCATACGCCCTTTTTGGCCAAGTGCATCATTGTGGACGTTCTGCCTCTTTTCCTATGCTTTCAATGCAATTCCAGTCTACCTCCTGAAATCGGTTTCCTGCAATTCTGCCCCGCTTTCAAGTCCTCTTGGCAGCCTTACTTCAGTCTATTTTTGGACGATAGCTGTCATTTATAACTCTGCAGGTTTGTGAATTACAGTGCCCCTGAGCTCCTTTCTTCAACTTGCTTTCTTGTGACCTGGCCGCAACACCGCAGGATGGCTTCAGGCCCTAATCTGGTTCCGGCACGGCACGCTGAGCCTTTGGTTATTTCCTCTTCCTGGTGGGAAATGAGAGTTAAATTTGCCCGTCCAGACACCTCCAGCTAGCCTCTCATTGGTTCTCGCTATTCCTGTTCATCTTCCGCAGAAATTGCAAACTGGGCCAAACAGGAGGTTAAAGGCGCTGACTCTCCACGTGGGGAGAGTGTTAGTAAAGCGTCTGGAATGTTGCACCCGAGTACCAGGGGAGGAAAACTGAGACATATTTGAACACGTCTCCCGTTCACATGATTGATCATACTTGGGTTCCACATGCATGTTTTAGCTGAAGGAAGAATACCTTAAACCTGGAGAGTTAAGACCCGTGTAATGGGTACCATGCAATATGACTTCAAAGGGTCTTCATTTGCTCACCGAACCTCTCCAATCCTATCACTGCTGCGTTTATGCCCCTGTACACATGCTTGATTCTCTTTCGGAGACATAGCAATCCATAGGTTTTAAGATACTTACTAGTCAGGTACATTCTTAGGCGTTTAATATGCGGTGTTGAGTCCATTTCGTTGAGCAAGGAGTAGCTCTTGTCTATTCCATATTTGACTTAAGGAACTTTATCTGTGCTCATTTCAATCTCTGGTTTTATGCAGCACCCCAACTCACCTTTACCCTTAAGCAAGCATAAGTTGGTTTTCTAAATTTGAGACCCTGTTCTGTTCTGTAATTCAGTTCCTGTGTAGCCAAGTTTACATTCCGTGTATTACTGATATCTTATGATGTTTCTTTTTCTGTGTGACTTACTTCAGTTAGAATCATCATACCTGAATCCACTCATTGTGCTGCTAAGGGCCTGATGACACAGATTTCATTGCTGAGTGATATTGCTTTGTAAGTAAATACCACAACTTCTTTATCCATTTTTCACTTTCTGCGATGTTGAACTTGTACTGTAAACGAGGTTCTTGTAAACAGAGCCGTTCCAAACTTTGGGGTGGCTGTTTTTTTTTGATTTTAATTTCCCTAAGCTATAGGACCATAAGTGGAAGTGCCCTAGGTTCTGTTGCTTTGTATTTTAGATGTTTCAGGAAACACCATACACTTCTCCCGAGTGTCTGTTGGCAATTTACATCCCGCCCATCAGCATAACAAGGCTCCCAGTTCTCCATGGCCTGTCCTGCCTTTCTGGATTTTACACTTTTTTCAGATGGCCCTTTTGACCGGGGGGAAGTGAGACTTCATTGTAGTGCAGATTTCCTTTGCAAGCTTGCTTGGTTGGCCAAAAAGGGCGTATGCGTTTTTTCCTGAATATATTCAGGAAAAAACGCATACGCCCTTTTTGGCCAAGTGCATCATTGTGGACGTTCTGCCTCTTTTCCTATGCTTTCAATGCAATTCCAGTCTACCTCCTAAAATCGGTTTCCTGCAATTCTGCCCCGCTTTCAAGTCCTCTTGGCAGCCTTACTTCAGTCTATTTTTGGACGATAGCTGTCATTTATAACTCTGCAGGTTTGTGAATTACAGTGCCCCTGAGCTCCTTTCTTCAACTCGCTTTCTTTTGAGCTGGCCGCAACACCGCAGAATGGCTTCAGGCCCTAATCTGGTTCTGGTACGGCACGCTGAGCCTTTGGTTACTTCCTCTTCCTGGTGGGAGATGAGAGTTAAATTTGCCCGTCCAGACACCTCCAGCTAGCCTCTCATTGGTTCTCGCTATTCCTGTTCATCTTCCGCAGAAATTGCAAACTGGGACAAACAGGAGGTTAAAGGCGCTGACTCTCCAAGTGGGGAGAGTGTTAGTAAAGCGTCTCGAATGTTGCACCCGAGTACCAGGGGAGGAAAACTGAGACATATTTGAACACGTCTCCCGTTCACATGGTTGATCATACTTGGGTTCCACATGCATGTTTTAGCTGAAGGAAGAATACCTTAAACCTGGAGAGTTAAGACCCGTGTAATGGGTACCATGCAATATGACTTCAAAGGGTCTTCATTTGCTCACCGAACCTCTCCAATCCTATCACTGCTGCGTTTATGCCCCTGTACACATGCTTGATTCTCTTTCGGAGACATAGCAATCCATAGGTTTTAAGATACTTACTAGTCAGGTACATTCTTAGACGTTTAATATGCGGTGTTGAGTCCATTTCGTTGAGCAAGGAGTAGCTCTTGTCTATTCCATATTTGACTTAAGGAACTTTATCTGTGCTCATTTCAATCTCTGGTTTTATGCAGCACCCCAACTCACCTTTCCCCTTAAGCAAGCATAAGTTGGTTTTCTAAATTTGAGACCCTGTTCTGTTCTGTAATTCAGTTCCTGTGTAGCCAAGTTTACATTCCGTGTATTACTGATATCTTATGATGTTTCTTTTTCTGTGTGACTTACTTCAGTTAGAATCATCATACCTGAATCCACTCATTGTGCTGCTAAGGGCCTGATGACACAGATTTCATTGCTGAGTGATATTGCTTTGTAAGTAAATACCACAACTTCTTTATCCATTTTTCACTTTCTGCGATGTTGAACTTGTACTGTAAACGAGGTTCTTGTAAACAGAGCCGTTCCAAACTTTGGGGTGGCTGTGTCTTTTTGATTTTAATTTCCCTAAGCTATAGGACCATAAGTGGAAGTGCCCTAGGTTCTGTTGCTTTGTTTTTTAGATGTTTCAGGAAACACCATACACTTCTCCCGAGTGGTTGTTGGCAATTTACATCCCGCCCATCAGCATAACAAGGCTCCCAGTTCTCCATGGCCTGTCCTGCCTTTCTGGATTTTACACTTTTTTCAGATGGCCCTTTTGACCGGGGGGAAGTGAGACTTCATTGTAGTGCAGATTTCCTTTGCAAGCTTGCTTGGTTGGCCAAAAAGGGCGTATGCGTTTTTTCCTGAATATATTCAGGAAAAAACGCATACGCCCTTTTTGGCCAAGTGCATCATTGTGGACGTTCTGCCTCTTTTCCTATGCTTTCAATGCAATTCCAGTCTACCTCCTGAAATCGGTTTCCTGCAATTCTGCCCCGCTTTCAAGTCCTCTTGGCAGCCTTACTTCAGTCTATTTTTGGACGATAGCTGTCATTTATAACTCTGCAGGTTTGTGAATTACAGTGCCCCTGAGCTCCTTTCTTCAACTTGCTTTCTTGTGACCTGGCCGCAACACCGCAGGATGGCTTCAGGCCCTAATCTGGTTCCGGCACGGCACGCTGAGCCTTTGGTTATTTCCTCTTCCTGGTGGGAAATGAGAGTTAAATTTGCCCGTCCAGACACCTCCAGCTAGTCTCTTATTGGTTCTCGCTATTCCTGTTCATCTTCTGCAGAAATTGCAAACTGTGCCAAACAGGAGGTTAAAGGCGCTGACTCTCCAAGTGGGGAGAGTGTTAGTAAAGCGTCTGGAATGTTGCACCCGAGTACCAGGGGAGGAAAACTGAGACATATTTGAACACGTCTCCCGATCACATGGTTGATCATGCTCTAGGTTCCACATGCATGTTTTAGCTGAAGGAAGAATACCTTAAACCTGGGTAGTTGAAACCTGTGGAATGGGTACCATGCAATATGACTTCAAAGGGTCTTCATTTGCTCACCGAACCTCTCCAATCCTATCACTGCTGCGTTTATGCCCCTGTACACATGCTTGATTCTCTTTCGGAGACATAGCAATCCATAGGTTTTAAGATACTTACTAGTCAGGTACATTCTTAGGCGTTTAATATGGGGTGTTGAGTCCATTTCGTTGAGCAAGGAGTAGCTCTTGTCTATTCCATATTTGGCTTAAGGAACTTTATCTGTGCTCATTTCAATCTCTGGTTTTATGCAGCACCCCAACTCACCTTTACCCTTAAGCAAGCATAAGTTGGTTTTCTAAATTTGAGACCCTGTTCTGTTTTGGAATGCAATTCCTGTGTAGCCAAGTTTACATTCCGTGTATTAGTGATATCTTATGATGTTTCTTTTTCTGTGTGACTTATTTCAGTTAGAATCATCGTACCTGAATCCACTCATTATGCTGCTACGGGCCTGATGACATAGATTTCATTGCTGAGTGATACTGCATTGTACGTAAGTACCACAAGTTCTTTATCCATTTTTCACTTTCTGTGATACTGAACTTGTACGGTAAACGAGGTTCTTGTAAACGGAGGCGTCCCAAACTTTGGGGTTGCTGTGTCTTTTTGATTTTAATTTCCCTAAGCTATAGGACCATAAGTGGAAGTGCCCTAGGCTCTGTTGCTTTGTTTTTTAGATGTTTCAGGAAACACCATACACTTCTCCCGAGTGGTTGTTGGCAATTTACATCCCGCCCATCAGCATAACAAGGCTCCCAGTTCTCCATGGCCTGTCCTGCCTTTCTGGATTTTACACTTTTTTCAGATGGCCCTTTTGACCGGGGGGAAGTGAGACTTCATTGTAGTGCAGATTTCCTTTGCAAGCTTGCTTGGTTGGCCAAAAAGGGCGTATGCGTTTTTTCCTGAATATATTCAGGAAAAAACGCATACGCCCTTTTTGGCCAAGTGCATCATTGTGGACGTTCTGCCTCTTTTCCTATGCTTTCAATGCAATTCCAGTCTACCTCCTGAAATCGGTTTCCTGCAATTCTGCCCCGCTTTCAAGTCCTCTTGGCAGCCTTACTTCAGTCTATTTTTGGACGATAGCTGTCATTTATAACTCTGCAGGTTTGTGAATTACAGTGCCCCTGAGCTCCTTTCTTCAACTCGCTTTCTTTTGAGCTGGCCGCAACACCGCAGGATGGCTTCAGGCCCTAATCTGGTTCCGGTACGGCACGCTGAGCCTTTGGTTATTTCCTCTTCCTGGTGGGAAATGAGAGTTAAATTTGCCCGTCCAGACACCTCCAGCTAGCCTCTCGTTGGTTCTCGCTATCCCTGTTCATCTTCCGCAGAAATTGCAAACTGTGCCAAACAGGAGGTTAAAGGCGCTGACTCTCCAAGTGGGGAGAGTGTTAGTAAAGCGTCTGGAATGTTGCACCCGAGTACCAGGGGAGGAAAACTGAGACATATTTGAACACGTCTCCCGTTCACATGGTTGATCATACTTGGGTTCCACATGCATGTTTTAGCTGAAGGAAGAATACCTTAAACCTGGGTAGTTGAAACCCGTGTAATGGGTACCATGCAATATGAATTCAAAGGGTCTTCATTTGCTAACCGAACCTCTCCAATCCTATCACTGCTGCGTTTATGCCCCTGTACACATGCTTGATTCTCTTTCGGAGACATAGCAATCCATAGGTTTTACGATACTTACTAGTTAGGTACATTCTTAGGCGTTTAATATGCGATGTTTAGTCCATTTCGTTGAGCAAGGAGTAGCTCTTGTCTATTCCATATTTGACTTAAGGAACTTTGTGCTCATTTCAATCTCTGGTTTTATGCAGCACCCCAACTCACCTTTACCCTTAAGCAAGCATAAGTTGGTTTTCTAAATTTGAGACCCTGTTCTGTTCTGTAATTCAGTTCCTGTGTAGCCAAGTTTACATTCCGTGTATTACTGATATCTTATGATGTTTCTTTTTCTGTGTGACTTACTTCAGTTAGAATCATCATACCTGAATCCACTCATTGTGCTGCTAAGGGCCTGATGACACAGATTTCATTGCTGAGTGATATTGCTTTGTAAGTAAATACCACAACTTCTTTATCCATTTTTCACTTTCTGCGATGTTGAACTTGTACTGTAAACGAGGTTCTTGTAAACAGAGCCATTCCAAACTTTGGGGTGGCTGTGTCTTTTTGATTTTAATTTCCCTAAGCTATAGGACCATAAGTGGAAGTGCCCTAGATTCTGTTGCTTTGATTCTTAGATGTTTCAGGAAACACCATACACTTCTCCCGAGTGGTTGTTGGCAATTTACATCCCGCCCATCAGCATAACAAGGCACCCAGTTCTCCATGGCCTGTCCTGCCTTTCTGGATTTTACACTTTTTTCAGATGGCCCTTTTGACCGGGGGGAAGTGAGACTTCATTGTAGTGCAGATTTCCTTTGCAAGCTTGCTTGGTTGGCCAAAAAGGGCGTATGCGTTTTTTCCTGAATATATTCAGGAAAAAACGCATACGCCCTTTTTGGCCAAGTGCATCATTGTGGACGTTCTGCCTCTTTTCCTATGCTTTCAATGCAATTCCAGTCTACCTCCTGAAATCGGTTTCCTGCAATTCTGCCCCGCTTTCAAGTCCTCTTGGCAGCCTTACTTCAGTCTATTTTTGGACGATAGCTGTCATTTATAACTCTGCAGGTTTGTGAATTACAGTGCCCCTGAGCTCCTTTCTTCAACTCGCTTTCTTTTGAGCTGGCCGCAACACCGCAGAATGGCTTCAGGCCCTAATCTGGTTCCGGTACGGCACGCTGAGCCTTTGGTTATTTCCTCTTCCTGTTGGGAAATGAGAGTTAAATTTGCCCGTCCAGACACCTCCAGCTAGCCTCTCATTGGTTCTCGCTATTCCTGTTCATCTTCCGCAGAAATTGCAAACTGGGCCAAACAGGATGTTAAAGGGACTGACTCTCCAAGTGGGGAGAGTGTTAGTATAGCGTCTGGAATGTTGCACCCGAGTACCAGGGGAGGAAAACTGAGACATATTTGAACACGTCTCCCGTTCACATGGTTGATCATACTTGGGTTCCACATGCATGTTTTAGCTGAAGGAAGAATACCTTAAACCTGGAGAGTTGAGACCCGTGTAATGGGTACCATGCAATATGACTTCAAAGGGTCTTCATTTGCTCACCGAACCTCTCCAATCCTATCACTGCTGCGTTTATGCCCCTGTACACATGCTTGATTCTCTTTCGGAGACATAGCAATCCATAGGTTTTAAGATACTTACTAGTCAGGTACATTCTTAGGCGTTTAATATGCGGTGTTGAGTCCATTTCGTTGAGCAAGGAGTAGCTCTTGTCTATTCCATATTTGACTTAAGGAACTTTATCTGTGCTCATTTCAATCTCTGGTTTTATGCAGCACCCCAACTCACCTTTACCCTTAAGCAAGCATAAGTTGGTTTTCTAAATTTGAGACCCTGTTCTGTTCTGTAATTCAGTTCCTGTGTAGCCAAGTTTACATTCCGTGTATTACTGATATCTTATGATGTTTCTTTTTCTGTGTGACTTACTTCAGTTAGAATCATCATACCTGAATCCACTCATTGTGCTGCTAAGGGCCTGATGACACAGATTTCATTGCTGAGTGATATTGCTTTGTAAGTAAATACCACAACTTCTTTATCCATTTTTCACTTTCTGCGATGTTGAACTTGTACTGTAAACGAGGTTCTTGTAAACAGAGCCATTCCAAACTTTGGGGTGGCTGGGTCTTTTTGATTTTAATTTCCCTAAGCTATAGTACCATAAGTGGAAGTGCCCTAGGTTCTGTTGCTTTGATTCTTAGATGTTTCAAGAAACACCATACACTTCTCCCGAGTGGTTGTTGGCAATTTACATCCCGCCCATCAGCATAACAAGGCGCCCAGTTCTCCATGGCCTGTCCTGCCTTTCTGGATTTTACACTTTTTTCAGATGGCCCTTTTGACCGGGGGGAAGTGAGACTTCATTGTAGTGCAGATTTCCTTTGCAAGCTTGCTTGGTTGGCCAAAAAGGGCGTATGCGTTTTTTCCTGAATATATTCAGGAAAAAACGCATACGCCCTTTTTGGCCAAGTGCATCATTGTGGACGTTCTGCCTCTTTTCCTATGCTTTCAATGCAATTCCAGTCTACCTCCTGAAATCGGTTTCCTGCAATTCTGCCCCGCTTTCAAGTCCTCTTGGCAGCCTTACTTCAGTCTATTTTTGGACGATAGCTGTCATTTATAACTCTGCAGGTTTGTGAATTACAGTGCCCCTGAG
Organism: Delphinus delphis; assembly: GCF_949987515.2. NCBI lineage: Eukaryota > Metazoa > Chordata > Mammalia > Artiodactyla > Delphinidae > Delphinus > Delphinus delphis. The sequence continues at coordinate 308,576 of NW_027192828.1, forward strand.
CTCCTTTCTTCAACTCGCTTTCTTGTGAGCTGGCCGCAACACCGCAGGATGGCTTCAGGCCCTAATCTGGTTCCGGCACGGCACGCTGAGCCTTTGGTTATTTCCTCTTCCTGGTGGGAAATGAGAGTTAAATTTGCCCGTCCAGACACCTCCAGCTAGTCTCTCATTGGTTCTCGCTATTCCTGTTCATCTTCCACAGAAATTGCAAACTGGGCCAAACAGGAGGTTAAAGGCGCTGACTCTCCAAGTGGGGAGAGTGTTATTAAAGCGTCTGGAATGTTGCACCTGAGTACCAGGGGAGGAAAACTGAGACATATTTGAACACGTCTCCCGTTCACATGGTTGATCATACTTGGGTTCCACATGCATGTTTTAGCTGAAGGAAGAATACCTTAAACCTGGAGAGTTGAGACCCGTGTAATGGGTACCATGCAATATGACTTCAAAGGGTCTTCATTTGCTCACCGAACCTCTCCAATCCTATCACTGCTGCGTTTATGCCCCTGTACACATGCTTGATTCTCTTTCGGAGACATAGCAATCCATAGGTTTTAAGATACTTACTAGTCAGGTACATTCTTAGGCGTTTAATATGCGGTGTTGAGTCCATTTCGTTGAGCAAGGAGTAGCTCTTGTCTATTCCATATTTGACTTAAGGAACTTTATCTGTGCTCATTTCAATCTCTGGTTTTATGCAGCACCCCAACTCACCTTTCCCCTTAAGCAAGCATAAGTTGGTTTTCTAAATTTGAGACCCTGTTCTGTTCTGTAATTCAGTTCCTGTGTAGCCAAGTTTACATTCCGTGTATTACTGATATCTTATGATGTTTCTTTTTCTGTGTGACTTATTTCAGTTAGAATCATCATACCTGAATCCACTCATTGTGATGCTAAGGGCCTGATGACATAGATTTCATTGCTGAGTGATATTGCTTTGTAAGTAAATACCACAACTTCTTTATCCATTTTTCACTTTCTGCGATGTTGAACTTGTACTGTAAACGAGGTTCTTGTAAACAGAGGCGTCCCAAACTTTGGGGTGGCTGTGTATTTTTGATTTTAATTTCCCTAAGCTATAGGACCATAAGTGGCAGTGCCCTAGGCTCTGTTGCTTTGTTTTTTAGATGTTTCAGGAAACACCATACACTTCTCCCGAGTGTTTGTTGGCAATTTACATCCCACCCTTCAGCATAACAAGGCTCCCAGTTGTCCATGGCCTGTCCTGCCTTTCTGGATTTTACACTTTTTTCAGATGGCCCTTTTGACCGGGGGGAAGTGAGACTTCATTGTAGTGCAGATTTCCTTTGCAAGCTTGCTTGGTTGGCCAAAAAGGGCGTATGCGTTTTTTCCTGAATATATTCAGGAAAAAACGCATACGCCCTTTTTGGCCAAGTGCATCATTGTGGACGTTCTGCCTCTTTTCCTATGCTTTCAATGCAATTCCAGTCTACCTCCTGAAATCGGTTTCCTGCAATTCTGCCCCGCTTTCAAGTCCTCTTGGCAGCCTTACTTCAGTCTATTTTTGGACGATAGCTGTCATTTATAACTCTGCAGGTTTGTGAATTACAGTGCCCCTGAGCTCCTTTCTTCAACTCGCTTTCTTGTGACCTGGCCGCAACACCGCAGGATGGCTTCAGGCCCTAATCTGGTTCCGGCCCGGCATGCTGAGCCTTTGCTTAATTCCTCTTCCTGGTGGGAAATGAGAGTTAAATTTGCCCGTCCAGACACCTCCAGCTAGCCTCTCATTGGTTCTCGCTATTCCTGTTCATCTTCCGCAGAAATTGCAAACTGGGCCAAACAGGAGGTTAAAGGGACTGACTCTCCAAGTGGGGAGAGTGTTAGTAAAGCGTCTGGAATGTTGCACCCGAGTACCAGGGTACGAAAACTGAGACATATTTGAACACGTCTCCCGATCACATGGTTGATCATACTCTAGGTTCCACATGCATGTTTTAGCTGAAGGAAGAATACCTTAAACCTGGGTAGTTGAAACCCGTGGAATGGGTACCATGCAATATGACTTCAAAGGGTCTTCATTTGCTCACCGAACCTCTCCAATCCTATCACTGCTGCGTTTATGCCCCTGTACACATGCTTGATTCTCTTTCGGAGACATAGCAATCCATAGGTTTTAAGATACTTACTAGTCAGGTACATTCTTAGGCGTTTAATATGCGGTGTTGAGTCCATTTCGTTGAGCAAGGAGTAGCTCTTGTCTATTCCATATTTGGCTTAAGGAACTTTATCTGTGCTCATTTCAATCTCTGGTTTTATGCAGCACCCCAACTCACCTTTACCCTTAAGCAAGAATAAGTTGGTTTTCTAAATTTGAGACCCTGTTCTGTTCTGTAATTCAGTTCCTGTGTAGCCAAGTTTACATTCCGTGTATTACTGATATCTTATGATGTTTCTTTTTCTGTGTGACTTATTTCAGTTAGAATCATCATACCTGAATCCACTCATTGTGCTGCTAAGGGCCTGATGACACAGATTTCATTGCTGAGTGATATTGCTTTGTAAGTAAATACCACAACTTCTTTATCCATTTTTCACTTTCTGCGATGTTGAACTTGTACTGTAAACGAGGTTCTTGTAAACAGAGCCGTTCCAAACTTTGGGGTGGCTGTGTCTTTTTGATTTTAATTTCCCTAAGCTATAGGACCATAAGTGGAAGTGCCCTAGGTTCTGTTGCTTTGTTTTTTAGATGTTTCAGGAAACACCATACACTTCTCCCGAGTGGTTGTTGGCAATTTACATCCCGCCCATCAGCATAACAAGGCTCCCAGTTCTCCATGGCCTGTCCTGCCTTTCTGGATTTTACACTTTTTTCAGATAACCCTTTTGACCGGGGGGAAGTGAGACTTCATTGTAGTGCAGATTTCCTTTGCAAGCTTGCTTGGTTGGCCAAAAAGGGCGTATGCGTTTTTTCCTGAATATATTCAGGAAAAAACGCATACGCCCTTTTTGACCAAGTGCATCATTGTGGACGTTCTGCCTCTTTTCCTATGCTTTCAATGCAATTCCAGTCTACCTCCTGAAATCGGTTTCCTGCAATTCTGCCCCGCTTTCAAGTCCTCTTGGCAGCCTTACTTCAGTCTATTTTTGGACGATAGCTGTCATTTATAACTCTGCAGTTTTGTGAAATACAGTGCCCCTGAGCTCCTTTCTTCAACTCGCTTTCTTGTGACCTGGCCGCAACACCGCAGGATGGCTTCAGGCCCTAATCTGGTTCCGGCCCGGCATGCTGAGACTTTGGTTAATTCCTCTTCCTGGTGGGAAATGAGAGTAAATTTGCCCGTCCAGACACCTCCAGCTAGCCTCTCATTGGTTCTCGCTATTCCTGTTCATCTTCCGCAGAAATTACAACATGGGCCAAACAGGAGGTTAAAGGGACTGACTCTCCAAGTGGGGAGAGTGTTAGTAAAGCGTCTGGAATGTTGCACCCGAGTACCAGGGGAGGAAAACTGAGACATATTTGAACACGTCTCCCGATCACATGGTTGATCATACTCTGGGTTCCACATGCATGTTTTAGCTGAAGGAAGAATACCTTAAACCTGGGTAGTTGAAACCCGTGGAATGGGTACCATGCAATATGACTTCAAAGGGTCTTCATTTGCTCACCGAACCTCTCCAATCCTATCACTGCTGCGTTTATGCCCCTGTACACATGCTTGATTCTCTTTTGGAGACATAGCAATCCATAGGTTTTACGATACTTACAAGTCAGGTACATTCTTAGGCGTTTAATATGCGGTGTTGAGTCCATTTCGTTGAGCAAGGAGTAGCTCTTGTCTATTCCATATTTGGCTTAAGGAACTTTATCTGTGCTCATTTCAATCTCTGGTTTTATGCAGCACCCCAACTCACCTTTACCCTTAAGCAAGCATAAGTTGGTTTTCTAAATTTGAGACCCTGTTCTGTTCTGTAATTCAGTTCCTGTGTAGCCAAGTTTCCATTCCGTGTATTACTGATATCTTATGATGTTTCTTTTTCTGTGTGACTTATTTCAGTTAGAATCATCATACCTGAATCCACTCATTGTGCTGCTAAGGGCCTGATGACATAGATTTCATTGCTGAGTGATATTGCTTTGTAACTGAATACCACAACTTCTTTATCCATTTTTCACTTTCTGCGATGTTGAACTTGTACTGTAAACGAGGTTCTTGTAAACAGAGCCGTTCCAAACTTTGGGGTGGCTGTGTCTTTTTGATTTTAATTTCCCTAAGCTATAGGACCATAAGTGGAAGTGCCCTAGGCTCTGTTGCTTTGTTTTTTAGATGTTTCAGGAAACACCATACACTTCTCCCAAGTGTCTGTTGGCAATTTACATCCCGCCCATCAGCATAACAAGGCTCCCAGTTCTCAATGGCCTGTTGCCTTTCTGGATTTTACACTTTTTTCAGATGGCCCTTTTGACCGGGGGGAAGTGAGACTTCATTGTAGTGCAGATTTCCTTTGCAAGCTTGCTTGGTTGGCCAAAAAGGGCGTATGCGTTTTTTCCTGAATATATTCAGGAAAAAACGCATACGCCCTTTTTGGCCAAGTGCATCATTGTGGACGTTCTGCCTCTTTTCCTATGCTTTCAATGCAATTCCAGTCTACCTCCTGAAATCGGTTTCCTGCAATTCTGCCCCGCTTTCAAGTCCTCTTGGCAGCCTTACTTCAGTCTATTTTTGGACGATAGCTGTCATTTATAACTCTGCAGGTGTGTGAATTACAGTGCCCCTGAGCTCCTTTTTCAACTTGCTTTCTTGTGACCTGGCCGCAACACCGCAGGATGGCTTCAGGCCCTAATCTGGTTCCGGCACGGCACGCTGAGCCTTTGGTTATTTCCTCTTCCTGGTGGGAAATGAGAGTTAAATTTGCCCGTCCAGACACCTCCAGCTAGTCTCTCATTGGTTCTCGCTATTCCTGTTCATCTTCCGCAGAAATTGCAAACTGGGCCAAACAGGAGGTTAAAGGTGCTGACTCTCCAAGTGGGGAGAGTGTTAGTAAAGCGTCTGGAATGTTGCACCCGAGCACCAGGGGAGGAAAACTGAGACATATTTGAACACGTCTCCCGTTCACATGGTTGATCATACTTGGGTTCCACATGCATGTTTTAGCTGAAGGAAGAATACCTTAAACCTGGAGAGTTAAGACCCGTGTAATGGGTACCATGCAATATGAATTCAAAGGGTCTTCATTTGCTCACCGAACCTCTCCAATCCTATCACTGCTGCGTTTATGCCCCTGTACACATGCTTGATTCTCTTTCGGAGACATAGCAATCCATAGGTTTTAAGATACTTACTAGTCAGGTACATTCTTAGGCGTTTAATATGCGGTGTTGAGTCCATTTCGTTGAGCAAGGAGTAGCTCTTGTCTATTCCATATTTGACTTAAGGAACTTTGTGCTCATTTCAATCTCTGGTTTTATGCAGCACCCCAACTCACCTTTACCCTTAAGCAAGCATAAGTTGGTTTTCTAAATTTGAGACCCTGTTCTGTTCTGTAATTCAGTTCCTGTGTAGCCAAGTTTACATTCCGTGTATTACTAATATCTTATGATGTTTCTTTTTCTGTGTGACTTACTTCAGTTAGAATCATCATACCTGAATCCACTCATTGTGCTGCTAAGGGCCTGATGACACAGATTTCATTGCTGAGTGATATTGCTTTGTAAGTAAATACCACAACTTCTTTATCCATTTTTCACTTTCTGCGATGTTGAACTTGTACTGTAAACGAGGTTCTTGTAAACAGAGCCATTCCAAACTTTGGGGTGGCTGTGTCTTTTTGATTTTAATTTCCCTAAGCTATAGTACCATAAGTGGAAGTGCCCTAGGTTCTGTTGCTTTGATTCTTAGATGTTTCAAGAAACACCATACACTTCTCCCGAGTGGTTGTTGGCAATTTACATCCCGCCCATCAGCATAACAAGGCGCCCAGTTCTCCATGGCCTGTCCTGCCTTTCTGGATTTTACACTTTTTTCAGATGGCCCTTTTGACCGGGGGGAAGTGAGACTTCATTGTAGTGCAGATTTCCTTTGCAAGCTTGCTTGGTTGGCCAAAAAGGGCGTATGCGTTTTTTCCTGAATATATTCAGGAAAAAACGCATACGCCCTTTTTGGCCAAGTGCATCATTGTGGACGTTCTGCCTCTTTTCCTATGCTTTCAATGCAATTCCAGTCTACCTCCTGAAATCGGTTTCCTGCAATTCTGCCCCGCTTTCAAGTCCTCTTGGCAGCCTTACTTCAGTCTATTTTTGGACGATAGCTGTCATTTATAACTCTGCAGGTATGTGAATTACAGTGCCCCTGAGCTCCTTTCTTCAACTCGCTTTCTTGTGAGCTGGCCGCAACACCGCAGGATGGCTTCAGGCCCTAATCTGGTTCCGGCACGGCACGCTGAGCCTTTGGTTATTTCCTCTTCCTGGTGGGAAATGAGAGTTAAATTTGCCCGTCCAGACACCTCCAGCTAGTCTCTCATTGGTTCTCGCTATTCCTGTTCATCTTCCACAGAAATTGCAAACTGGGCCAAACAGGAGGTTAAAGGCGCTGACTCTCCAAGTGGGGAGAGTGTTATTAAAGCGTCTGGAATGTTGCACCCGAGTACCAGGGGAGGAAAACTGAGACATATTTGAACACGTCTCCCGTTCACATGGTTGATCATACTTGGGTTCCACATGCATGTTTTAGCTGAAGGAAGAATACCTTAAACCTGGAGAGTTGAGACCCGTGTAATGGGTACCATGCAATATGACTTCAAAGGGTCTTCATTTGCTCACCGAACCTCTCCAATCCTATCACTGCTGCGTTTATGCCCCTGTACACATGCTTGATTCTCTTTTGGAGAACTAGCAATCCATAGGTTTTAAGATACTTACTAGTCAGGTACATTCTTAGGCGTTTAATATGCGGTGTTGAGTCCATTTCGTTGAGCAAGGAGTAGCTCTTGTCTATTCCATATTTGACTTAAGGAACTTTATCTGTGCTCATTTCAATCTCTGGTTTTATGCAGCACCCCAACTCACCTTTACCCTTAAGCAAGCATAAGTTGTTTTTCTAAATTTGAGACCCTGTTCTGTTCTGTAATTCAGTTCCTGTGTAGCCAAGTTTACATTCCGTGTATTACTGATATCTTATGATGTTTCTTTTTCTGTGTGACTTATTTCAGTTAGAATCATCATACCTGAATCCACTCATTGTGATGCTAAGGGCCTGATGACATAGATTTCATTGCTGAGTGATATTGCTTTGTAAGTAAATACCACAACTTCTTTATCCATTTTTCACTTTCTGCGATGTTGAACTTGTACTGTAAACGAGGTTCTTGTAAACAGAGGCGTCCCAAACTTTGGGGTGGCTGTGTATTCTTGATTTTAATTTCCCTAAGCTATAGGACCATAAGTGGCAGTGCCCTAGGCTCTGTTGCTTTGTTTTTTAGATGTTTCAGGAAACACCATACACTTCTCCCGAGTGTTTGTTGGCAATTTACATCCCGCCCTTCAGCATAACAAGGCTCCCAGTTCTCCATGGCCTGTCCTGCCTTTCTGGATTTTACACTTTTTTCAGATGGCCCTTTTGACCGGGGGGAAGTGAGACTTCATTGTAGTGCAGATTTCCTTTGCAAGCTTGCTTGGTTGGCCAAAAAGGGCGTATGCGTTTTTTCCTGAATATATTCAGGAAAAAACGCATACGCCCTTTTTGGCCAAGTGCATCATTGTGGACGTTCTGCCTCTTTTCCTATGCTTTCAATGCAATTCCAGTCTACCTCCTGAAATCGGTTTCCTGCAATTCTGCCCCGCTTTCAAGTCCTCTTGGCAGCCTTACTTCAGTCTATTTTTGGACGATAGCTGTCATTTATAACTCTGCAGGTTTGTGAATTACAGTGCCCCTGAGCTCCTTTCTTCAACTCGCTTTCTTGTGACCTGGCCGCAACACCGCAGGATGGCTTCAGGCCCTAATCTGGTTCCGGCCCGGCATGCTGAGCCTTTGCTTAATTCCTCTTCCTGGTGGGAAATGAGAGTTAAATTTGCCCGTCCAGACACCTCCAGCTAGCCTCTCATTGGTTCTCGCTATTCCTGTTCATCTTCCGCAGAAATTGCAAACTGGGCCAAACAGGAGGTTAAAGGGACTGACTCTCCAAGTGGGGAGAGTGTTAGTAAAGCGTCTGGAATGTTGCACCCGAGTACCAGGGTACGAAAACTGAGACATATTTGAACACGTCTCCCGATCACATGGTTGATCATACTCTAGGTTCCACATGCATGTTTTAGCTGAAGGAAGAATACCTTAAACCTGGGTAGTTGAAACCCGTGGAATGGGTACCATGCAATATGACTTCAAAGGGTCTTCATTTGCTCACCGAACCTCTCCAATCCTATCACTGCTGCGTTTATGCCCCTGTACACATGCTTGATTCTCTTTCGGAGACATAGCAATCCATAGGTTTTAAGATACTTACTAGTCAGGTACATTCTTAGGCGTTTAATATGCGGTGTTGAGTCCATTTCGTTGAGCAAGGAGTAGCTCTTGTCTATTCCATATTTGGCTTAAGGAACTTTATCTGTGCTCATTTCAATCTCTGGTTTTATGCAGCACCCCAACTCACCTTTACCCTTAAGCAAGAATAAGTTGGTTTTCTAAATTTGAGACCCTGTTCTGTTCTGTAATTCAGTTCCTGTGTAGCCAAGTTTACATTCCGTGTATTACTGATATCTTATGATGTTTCTTTTTCTGTGTGACTTATTTCAGTTAGAATCATCATACCTGAATCCACTCATTGTGCTGCTAAGGGCCTGATGACACAGATTTCATTGCTGAGTGATATTGCTTTGTAAGTAAATACCACAACTTCTTTATCCATTTTTCACTTTCTGCGATGTTGAACTTGTACTGTAAACGAGGTTCTTGTAAACAGAGCCGTTCCAAACTTTGGGGTGGCTGTGTCTTTTTGATTTTAATTTCCCTAAGCTATAGGACCATAAGTGGAAGTGCCCTAGGTTCTGTTGCTTTGTTTTTTAGATGTTTCAGGAAACACCATACACTTCTCCCGAGTGGTTGTTGGCAATTTACATCCCGCCCATCAGCATAACAAGGCTCCCAGTTCTCCATGGCCTGTCCTGCCTTTCTGGATTTTACACTTTTTTCAGATAACCCTTTTGACCGGGGGGAAGTGAGACTTCATTGTAGTGCAGATTTCCTTTGCAAGCTTGCTTGGTTGGCCAAAAAGGGCGTATGCGTTTTTTCCTGAATATATTCAGGAAAAAACGCATACGCCCTTTTTGACCAAGTGCATCATTGTGGACGTTCTGCCTCTTTTCCTATGCTTTCAATGCAATTCCAGTCTACCTCCTGAAATCGGTTTCCTGCAATTCTGCCCCGCTTTCAAGTCCTCTTGGCAGCCTTACTTCAGTCTATTTTTGGACGATAGCTGTCATTTATAACTCTGCAGTTTTGTGAAATACAGTGCCCCTGAGCTCCTTTCTTCAACTCGCTTTCTTGTGACCTGGCCGCAACACCGCAGGATGGCTTCAGGCCCTAATCTGGTTCCGGCCCGGCATGCTGAGACTTTGGTTAATTCCTCTTCCTGGTGGGAAATGAGAGTAAATTTGCCCGTCCAGACACCTCCAGCTAGCCTCTCATTGGTTCTCGCTATTCCTGTTCATCTTCCGCAGAAATTACAACATGGGCCAAACAGGAGGTTAAAGGGACTGACTCTCCAAGTGGGGAGAGTGTTAGTAAAGCGTCTGGAATGTTGCACCCGAGTACCAGGGGAGGAAAACTGAGACATATTTGAACACGTCTCCCGATCACATGGTTGATCATACTCTGGGTTCCACATGCATGTTTTAGCTGAAGGAAGAATACCTTAAACCTGGGTAGTTGAAACCCGTGGAATGGGTACCATGCAATATGACTTCAAAGGGTCTTCATTTGCTCACCGAACCTCTCCAATCCTATCACTGCTGCGTTTATGCCCCTGTACACATGCTTGATTCTCTTTTGGAGACATAGCAATCCATAGGTTTTACGATACTTACAAGTCAGGTACATTCTTAGGCGTTTAATATGCGGTGTTGAGTCCATTTCGTTGAGCAAGGAGTAGCTCTTGTCTATTCCATATTTGGCTTAAGGAACTTTATCTGTGCTCATTTCAATCTCTGGTTTTATGCAGCACCCCAACTCACCTTTACCCTTAAGCAAGCATAAGTTGGTTTTCTAAATTTGAGACCCTGTTCTGTTCTGTAATTCAGTTCCTGTGTAGCCAAGTTTCCATTCCGTGTATTACTGATATCTTATGATGTTTCTTTTTCTGTGTGACTTATTTCAGTTAGAATCATCATACCTGAATCCACTCATTGTGCTGCTAAGGGCCTGATGACATAGATTTCATTGCTGAGTGATATTGCTTTGTAACTGAATACCACAACTTCTTTATCCATTTTTCACTTTCTGCGATGTTGAACTTGTACTGTAAACGAGGTTCTTGTAAACAGAGCCGTTCCAAACTTTGGGGTGGCTGTGTCTTTTTGATTTTAATTTCCCTAAGCTATAGGACCATAAGTGGAAGTGCCCTAGGCTCTGTTGCTTTGTTTTTTAGATGTTTCAGGAAACACCATACACTTCTCCCAAGTGTCTGTTGGCAATTTACATCCCGCCCATCAGCATAACAAGGCTCCCAGTTCTCAATGGCCTGTTGCCTTTCTGGATTTTACACTTTTTTCAGATGGCCCTTTTGACCGGGGGGAAGTGAGACTTCATTGTAGTGCAGATTTCCTTTGCAAGCTTGCTTGGTTGGCCAAAAAGGGCGTATGCGTTTTTTCCTGAATATATTCAGGAAAAAACGCATACGCCCTTTTTGGCCAAGTGCATCATTGTGGACGTTCTGCCTCTTTTCCTATGCTTTCAATGCAATTCCAGTCTACCTCCTGAAATCGGTTTCCTGCAATTCTGCCCCGCTTTCAAGTCCTCTTGGCAGCCTTACTTCAGTCTATTTTTGGACGATAGCTGTCATTTATAACTCTGCAGGTGTGTGAATTACAGTGCCCCTGAGCTCCTTTCTTCAACTTGCTTTCTTGTGACCTGGCCGCAACACCGCAGGATGGCTTCAGGCCCTAATCTGGTTCCGGCACGGCATGCTGAGCCTTTGGTTATTTCCTCTTCCTGGTGGGAAATGAGAGTTAAATTTGCCCGTCCAGACACCTCCAGCTAGTCTCTCATTGGTTCTCGCTATTCCTGTTCATCTTCCGCAGAAATTGCAAACTGGGCCAAACAGGAGGTTAAAGGTGCTGACTCTCCAAGTGGGGAGAGTGTTAGTAAAGCGTCTGGAATGTTGCACCCGAGTACCAGGGGAGGAAAACTGAGACATATTTGAACACGTCTCCCGTTCACATGGTTGATCATACTTGGGTTCCACATGCATGTTTTAGCTGAAGGAAGAATACCTTAAACCTGGAGAGTTAAGACCCGTGTAATGGGTACCATGCAATATGACTTCAAAGGGTCTTCATTTGCTCACCGAACCTCTCCAATCCTATCACTGCTGCGTTTATGCCCCTGTACACATGCTTGATTCTCTTTCGGAGACATAGCAATCCATAGGTTTTAAGATACTTACTAGTCAGGTACATTCTTAGGCGTTTAATATGCGGTGTTGAGTCCATTTCGTTGAGCAAGGAGTAGCTCTTGTCTATTCCATATTTGACTTAAGGAACTTTATCTGTGCTCATTTCAATCCCTGGTTTTATGCAGCACCCCAACTCACCTTTCCCCTTAAGCAAGCATAAGTTGGTTTTCTAAATTTGAGACCCTGTTCTGTTCTGTAATTCAGTTCCTGTGTAGCCAAGTTTACATTCCGTGTATTACTGATATCTTATGATGTTTCTTTTTCTGTGTGACTTACTTCAGTTAGAATCATCATACCTGAATCCACCCATTGTGCTGCTAAGGGCCTGATGACACAGATTTCATTGCTGAGTGATATTGCTTTGTAAGTAAATACCACAACTTTTTTATCCATTTTTCACTTTCTGCGATGTTGAACTTGTACTGTAAACGAGGTTCTTGTAAACAGAGGCCTCCCAAACTTTGGGGTGGCTGTGTCTTTTTGATTTTAATTTCCCTAAGCTATAGGACCATAAGTGGAAGTGCCCTAGGCTCTGTTGCTTTGTTTATTAGATGTTTCAGGAAACACCATACACTTCTCCCGAGTGCCTGTTGGCAATTTACATCCCGCCCATCAGCATAACAAGGCTCCCAGTTCTCCATGGCCTGTCCTGCCTTTCTGGATTTTACACTTTTTTCAGATGGCCCTTTTGACCGGGGGGAAGTGAGACTTCATTGTAGTGCAGATTTCCTTTGCAAGCTTGCTTGGTTGGCCAAAAAGGGCGTATGCGTTTTTTCCTGAATATATTCAGGAAAAAACGCATACGCCCTTTTTGGCCAAGTGCATCATTGTGGACGTTCTGCCTCTTTTCCTATGCTTTCAATGCAATTCCAGTCTACCTCCTGAAATCGGTTTCCTGCAATTCTGCTCCGCTTTCAAGTCCTCTTGGCAGCCTTACTTCAGTCTATTTTTGGACGATAGCTGTCATTTATAACTCTGCAGGTTTGTGAATTACAGTGCCCCTGAGCTCCTTTCTTCAACTCGCTTTCTTTTGAGCTGGCCGCAACACCGCAGAATGGCTTCAGGCCCTAATCTGGTTCCGGTACGGCACGCTGAGCCTTTGGTTATTTCCTCTTCCTGTTGGGAAATGAGAGTTAAATTTGCCCGTCCAGACACCTCCAGCTAGCCTCTCATTGGTTCTCGCTATTCCTGTTCATCTTCCGCAGAAATTGCAAACTGGGCCAAACAGGAGGTTAAAGGGACTGACTCTCCAAGTGGGGAGAGTGTTAGTATAGCGTCTGGAATGTTGCACCCGAGTACCAGGGGAGGAAAACTGAGACATATTTGAATACGTCTCCCGTTCACATGGTTGATTATACTTGGGTTCCACATGCATGTTTTAGCTGAAGGAAGAATACCTTAAACCTGGAGAGTTGAGACCCGTGTAATGGGTACCATGCAATATGACTTCAAAGGGTCTTCATTTGCTCACCGAACCTCTCCAATCCTATCACTGCTGCGTTTATGCCCCTGTACACATGCTTGATTCTCTTTCGGAGACATAGCAATCCATAGGTTTTAAGATACTTACTAGTCAGGTACATTCTTAGGCGTTTAATATGCGGTGTTGAGTCCATTTCGTTGAGCAAGGAGTAGCTCTTGTCTATTCCATATTTGACTTAAGGAACTTTATCTGTGCTCATTTCAATCTCTGGTTTTATGCAGCACCCCAACTCACCTTTACCCTTAAGCAAGCATAAGTTGGTTTTCTAAATTTGAGACCCTGTTCTGTTCTGTAATTCAGTTCCTGTGTAGCCAAGTTTACATTCCGTGTATTACTGATATCTTATGATGTTTCTTTTTCTGTGTGACTTACTTCAGTTAGAATCATCATACCTGAATCCACTCATTGTGCTGCTAAGGGCCTGATGACACAGATTTCATTGCTGAGTGATATTGCTTTGTAAGTAAATACCACAACTTCTTTATCCATTTTTCACTTTCTGCGATGTTGAACTTGTACTGTAAACGAGGTTCTTGTAAACAGAGCCATTCCAAACTTTGTGGTGGCTGTGTCTTTTTGATTTTAATTTCCCTAAGCTATAGTACCATAAGTGGAAGTGCCCTAGGTTCTGTTGCTTTGATTCTTAGATGTTTCAAGAAACACCATACACTTCTCCCGAGTGGTTGTTGGCAATTTACATCCCGCCCATCAGCATAACAAGGCGCCCAGTTCTCCATGGCCTGTCCTGCCTTTCTGGATTTTACACTTTTTTCAGATGGCCCTTTTGACCGGGGGGAAGTGAGACTTCATTGTAGTGCAGATTTCCTTTGCAAGCTTGCTTGGTTGGCCAAAAAGGGCGTATGCGTTTTTTCCTGAATATATTCAGGAAAAAACGCATACGCCCTTTTTGGCCAAGTGCATCATTGTGGACGTTCTGCCTCTTTTCCTATGCTTTCAATGCAATTCCAGTCTACCTCCTGAAATCGGTTTCCTGCAATTCTGCCCCGCTTTCAAGTCCTCTTGGCAGCCTTACTTCAGTCTATTTTTGGACGATAGCTGTCATTTATAACTCTGCAGGTTTGTGAATTACAGTGCCCCTGAGCTCCTTTCTTCAACTCGCTTTCTTGTGAGCTGGCCGCAACACCGCAGGATGGCTTCAGGCCCTAATCTGGTTCCGGCCCGGCATGCTGAGACTTTGGTTATTTCCTCTTCCTGGTGGGAAATGAGAGTTAAATTTGCCCGTCCAGACACCTCCAGCTAGTCTCTCATTGGTTCTCGCTATTCCTGTTCATCTTCCACAGAAATTGCAAACTGGGCCAAACAGGAGGTTAAAGGCGCTGACTCTCCAAGTGGGGAGAGTGTTATTAAAGCGTCTGGAATGTTGCACCCGAGTACCAGGGGAGGAAAACTGAGACATATTTGAACACGTCTCCCGTTCACATGGTTGATCATACTTGGGTTCCACATGCATGTTTTAGCTGAAGGAAGAATACCTTAAACCTGGAGAGTTGAGACCCGTGTAATGGGTACCATGCAATATGACTTCAAAGGGTCTTCATTTGCTCACCGAACCTCTCCAATCCTATCACTGCTGCGTTTATGCCCCTGTACACATGCTTGATTCTCTTTCGGAGACATAGCAATCCATAGGTTTTAAGATACTTACTAGTCAGGTACATTCTTAGGCGTTTAATATGCGGTGTTGAGTCCATTTCGTTGAGCAAGGAGTAGCTCTTGTCTATTCCATATTTGACTTAAGGAACTTTATCTGTGCTCATTTCAATCTCTGGTTTTATGCAGCACCCCGACTCACCTTTACCCTTAAGCAAGCATAAGTTGGTTTTCTAAATTTGAGACCCTGTTCTGTTCTGTAATTCAGTTCCTGTGTAGCCAAGTTTACATTCCGTGTATTACTGATATCTTATGATGTTTCTTTTTCTGTGTGACTTATTTCAGTTAGAATCATCATACCTGAATCCACTCATTGTGATGCTAAGGGCCTGATGACATAGATTTCATTGCTGAGTGATATTGCTTTGTAAGTAAATACCACAACTTGTTTATCCATTTTTCACTTTCTGTGATGTTGAACTTGTACTGTAAACGAGGTTCTTGTAAACAGAGGCGTCCCAAACTTTGGGGTGGCTGTGTATTTTTGATTTTAATTTCCCTAAGCTATAGGACCATAAGTGGCAGTGCCCTAGGCTCTGTTGCTTTGTTTTTTAGATGTTTCAGGAAACACCATACACTTCTCCCGAGTGTTTGTTGGCAATTTACATCCCGCCCTTCAGCATAACAAGGCTCCCAGTTCTCCATGGCCTGTCCTGCCTTTCTGGATTTTACACTTTTTTCAGATGGCCCTTTTGACCGGGGGGAAGTGAGACTTCATTGTAGTGCAGATTTCCTTTGCAAGCTTGCTTGGTTGGCCAAAAAGGGCGTATGCGTTTTTTCCTGAATATATTCAGGAAAAAACGCATACGCCCTTTTTGGCCAAGTGCATCATTGTGGACGTTCTGCCTCTTTTCCTATGCTTTCAATGCAATTCCAGTCTACCTCCTGAAATCGGTTTCCTGCAATTCTGCCCCGCTTTCAAGTCCTCTGGGCAGCCTTACTTCAGTCTATTTTTGGACGATAGCTGTCATTTATAACTCTGCAGGTTTGTGAATTACAGTGCCCCTGAGCTCCTTTCTTCAACTCGCTTTCTTGTGACCTGGCCGCAACACCGCAGGATGGCTTCAGGCCCTAATCTGGTTCCGGCCCGGCATGCTGAGCCTTTGCTTAATTCCTCTTCCTGGTGGGAAATGAGAGTTAAATTTGCCCGTCCAGACACCTCCAGCTAGCCTCTCATTGGTTCTCGCTATTCCTGTTCATCTTCCGCAGAAATTGCAAACTGGGCCAAACAGGAGGTTAAAGGGACTGACTCTCCAAGTGGGGAGAGTGTTAGTAAAGCGTCTGGAATGTTGCACCCGAGTACCAGGGTACGAAAACTGAGACATATTTGAACACGTCTCCCGTTCACATGGTTGATCATACTCTAGGTTCCACATGCATGTTTTAGCTGAAGGAAGAATACCTTAAACCTGGGTAGTTGAAACCCGTGGAATGGGTACCATGCAATATGACTTCAAAGGGTCTTCATTTGCTCACCGAACCTCTCCAATCCTATCACTGCTGCGTTTATGCCCCTGTACACATGCTTGATTCTCTTTCGGAGACATAGCAATCCATAGGTTTTAAGATACTTACTAGTCAGGTACATTCTTAGGCGTTTAATATGCGGTGTTGAGTCCATTTCGTTGAGCAAGGAGTAGCTCTTGTCTATTCCATATTTGGCTTAAGGAACTTTATCTGTGCTCATTTCAATCTCTGGTTTTATGCAGCACCCCAACTCACCTTTACCCTTAAGCAAGAATAAGTTGGTTTTCTAAATTTGAGACCCTGTTCTGTTCTGTAATTCAGTTCCTGTGTAGCCAAGTTTACATTCCGTGTATTACTGATATCTTATGATGTTTCTTTTTCTGTGTGACTTATTTCAGTTAGAATCATCATACCTGAATCCACTCATTGTGCTGCTAAGGGCCTGATGACACAGATTTCATTGCTGAGTGATATTGCTTTGTAAGTAAATACCACAACTTCTTTATCCATTTTTCACTTTCTGCGATGTTGAACTTGTACTGTAAACGAGGTTCTTGTAAACAGAGCCGTTCCAAACTTTGGGGTGGCTGTGTCTTTTTGATTTTAATTTCCCTAAGCTATAGGACCATAAGTGGAAGTGCCCTAGGTTCTGTTGCTTTGTTTTTTAGATGTTTCAGGAAACACCATACACTTCTCCCGAGTGGTTGTTGGCAATTTACATCCCGCCCATCAGCATAACAAGGCTCCCAGTTCTCCATGGCCTGTCCTGCCTTTCTGGATTTTACACTTTTTTCAGATAACCCTTTTGACCGGGGGGAAGTGAGACTTCATTGTAGTGCAGATTTCCTTTGCAAGCTTGCTTGGTTGGCCAAAAAGGGCGTATGCGTTTTTTCCTGAATATATTCAGGAAAAAACGCATACGCCCTTTTTGGCCAAGTGCATCATTGTGGACGTTCTGCCTCTTTTCCTATGCTTTCAATGCAATTCCAGTCTACCTCCTGAAATCGGTTTCCTGCAATTCTGCCCCGCTTTCAAGTCCTCTTGGCAGCCTTACTTCAGTCTATTTTTGGACGATAGCTGTCATTTATAACTCTGCAGGTTTGTGAAATACAGTGCCCCTGAGCTCCTTTCTTCAACTCGCTTTCTTGTGACCTGGCCGCAACACCGCAGGATGGCTTCAGGCCCTAATCTGGTTCCGGCCCGGCATGCTGAGACTTTGGTTAATTCCTCTTCCTGGTGGGAAATGAGAGTAAATTTGCCCGTCCAGACACCTCCAGCTAGCCTCTCATTGGTTCTCGCTATTCCTGTTCATCTTCCGCAGAAATTACAAACTGGGCCAAACAGGAGGTTAAAGGGACTGACTCTCCAAGTGGGGAGAGTGTTAGTAAAGCGTCTGGAATGTTGCACCCGAGTACCAGGGGAGGAAAACTGAGACATATTTGAACACGTCTCCCGATCACATGGTTGATCATACTCTGGGTTCCACATGCATGTTTTAGCTGAAGGAAGAATACCTTAAACCTGGGTAGTTGAAACCCGTGGAATGGGTACCATGCAATATGACTTCAAAGGGTCTTCATTTGCTCACCGAACCTCTCCAATCCTATCACTGCTGCGTTTATGCCCCTGTACACATGCTTGATTCTCTTTTGGAGACATAGCAATCCATAGGTTTTACGATACTTACAAGTCAGGTACATTCTTAGGCGTTTAATATGCGGTGTTGAGTCCATTTCGTTGAGCAAGGAGTAGCTCTTGTCTATTCCATATTTGGCTTAAGGAACTTTATCTGTGCTCATTTCAATCTCTGGTTTTATGCAGCACCCCAACTCACCTTTACCCTTAAGCAAGCATAAGTTGGTTTTCTAAATTTGAGACCCTGTTCTGTTCTGTAATTCAGTTCCTGTGTAGCCAAGTTTCCATTCCGTGTATTACTGATATCTTATGATGTTTCTTTTTCTGTGTGACTTATTTCAGTTAGAATCATCATACCTGAATCCACTCATTGTGCTGCTAAGGGCCTGATGACATAGATTTCATTGCTGAGTGATATTGCTTTGTAACTGAATACCACAACTTCTTTATCCATTTTTCACTTTCTGCGATGTTGAACTTGTACTGTAAACGAGGTTCTTGTAAACAGAGCCGTTCCAAACTTTGGGGTGGCTGTGTCTTTTTGATTTTAATTTCCCTAAGCTATAGGACCATAAGTGGAAGTGCCCTAGGCTCTGTTGCTTTGTTTTTTAGATGTTTCAGGAAACACCATACACTTCTCCCAAGTGTCTGTTGGCAATTTACATCCCGCCCATCAGCATAACAAGGCTCCCAGTTCTCCATGGCCTGTTGCCTTTCTGGATTTTACACTTTTTTCAGATGGCCCTTTTGACCGGGGGGAAGTGAGACTTCATTGTAGTGCAGATTTCCTTTGCAAGCTTGCTTGGTTGGCCAAAAAGGGCGTATGCGTTTTTTCCTGAATATATTCAGGAAAAAACGCATACGCCCTTTTTGGCCAAGTGCATCATTGTGGACGTTCTGCCTCTTTTCCTATGCTTTCAATGCAATTCCAGTCTACCTCCTGAAATCGGTTTCCTGCAATTCTGCCCCGCTTTCAAGTCCTCTTGGCAGCCTTACTTCAGTCTATTTTTGGACGATAGCTGTCATTTATAACTCTGCAGGTGTGTGAATTACAGTGCCCCTGAGCTCCTTTCTTCAACTTGCTTTCTTGTGACCTGGCCGCAACACCGCAGGATGGCTTCAGGCCCTAATCTGGTTCCGGCACGGCACGCTGAGCCTTTGGTTATTTCCTCTTCCTGGTGGGAAATGAGAGTTAAATTTGCCCGTCCAGACACCTCCAGCTAGTCTCTCATTGGTTCTCGCTATTCCTGTTCATCTTCCGCAGAAATTGCAAACTGGGCCAAACAGGAGGTTAAAGGTGCTGACTCTCCAAGTGGGGAGAGTGTTAGTAAAGCGTCTGGAATGTTGCACCCGAGTACCAGGGGAGGAAAACTGAGACATATTTGAACACGTCTCCCGTTCACATGGTTGATCATACTTGGGTTCCACATGCATGTTTTAGCTGAAGGAAGAATACCTTAAACCTGGAGAGTTAAGACCCGTGTAATGGGTACCATGCAATATGACTTCAAAGGGTCTTCATTTGCTCACCGAACCTCTCCAATCCTATCACTGCTGCGTTTATGCCCCTGTACACATGCTTGATTCTCTTTCGGAGACATAGCAATCCATAGGTTTTAAGATACTTACTAGTCAGGTACATTCTTAGGCGTTTAATATGCGGTGTTGAGTCCATTTCGTTGAGCAAGGAGTAGCTCTTGTCTATTCCATATTTGACTTAAGGAACTTTATCTGTGCTCATTTCAATCTCTGGTTTTATGCAGCACCCCAACTCACCTTTCCCCTTAAGCAAGCATAAGTTGGTTTTCTAAATTTGAGACCCTGTTCTGTTCTGTAATTCAGTTCCTGTGTAGCCAAGTTTACATTCCGTGTATTACTGATATCTTATGATGTTTCTTTTTCTGTGTGACTTAGTTCAGTTAGAATCATCATACCTGAATCCAGCCATTGTGCTGCTAAGGGCCTGATGACACAGATTTCATTGCTGAGTGATATTGCTTTGTAAGTAAATACCACAACTTCTTTATCCATTTTTCACTTTCTGCGATGTTGAACTTGTACTGTAAACGAGGTTCTTGTAAACAGAGCCGTTCCAAACTTTGGGGTGGCTGTGTCTTTTTGATTTTAATTTCCCTAAGCTATAGGACCATAAGTGGAAGTGCCCTAGGTTCTGTTGCTTTGTTTTTTAGATGTTTCAGGAAACACCATACACTTCTCCCAAGTGTCTGTTGGCAATTTACATCCCGCCCATCAGCATAACAAGGCTCCCAGTTCTCCATGGCCTGTCCTGCCTTTCTGGATTTTACATTTTTTTCAGATGGCCCTTTTGACCGGGGGGAAGTGAGACTTCATTGTAGTGCAGATTTCCTTTGCAAGCTTGCTTGGTTGGCCAAAAAGGGCGTATGCGTTTTTTCCTGAATATATTCAGGAAAAAACGCATACGCCCTTTTTGGCCAAGTGCATCATTGTGGACGTTCTGCCTCTTTTCCTATGCTTTCAATGCAATTCCAGTCTACCTCCTGAAATCGGTTTCCTGCAATTCTGCCCCGCTTTCAAGTCCTCTTGGCAGCCTTACTTCAGTATATTTTTGGACGATAGCTGTCATTTATAACTCTGCAGGTTTGTGAATTACAGTGCCCCTGAGCTCCTTTCTTCAACTCGGTTTCTTTTGAGCTGGCCGCAACACCGCAGGATGGCTTCAGGCCCTAATCTGGTTCCGGTACGGCACGCTGAGCCTTTGGTTATTTCCTCTTCCTGGTGGGAAATGAGACTTAAATTTGCCCGTCCAGACACCTCCAGCTAGCCTCTCATTGGTTCTCGCTATTCCTGTTCATCTTCTGCAGAAATTGCAAACTGTGCCAAACAGGAGGTTAAAGGCGCTGACTCTCCAAGTGGGGAGAGTGTTAGTAAAGCGTCTGGAATGTTGCACCCGAGTACCAGGGGAGGAAAACTGAGACATATTTGAACACGTCTCCCGTTCACATGGTTGATCATACTTGGGTTCCACATGCATGTTTTAGCTGAAGGAAGAATACCTTAAACCTGGAGAGTTGAGACCCGTGTAATGGGTACCATGCAATATGACTTCAAAGGGTCTTCATTTGCTCACCGAACCTCTCCAATCCTATCACTGCTGCGTTTATGCCCCTGTACACATGCTTGATTCTCTTTTGGAGACATAGCAATCCATAGGTTTTACGATACTTACTAGTCAGGTACATTCTTAGGCGTTTAATATGCGGTGTTGAGTCCATTTCGTTGAGCAAGGAGTAGCTCTTGTCTATTCCATATTTGACTTAAGGAACTTTATCTGTGCTCATTTCAATCTCTGGTTTTATGCAGCACCCCAACTCACCTTTACCCTTAAGCAAGCATAAGTTGGTTTTCTAAATTTGAGACCCTGTTCTGTTCTGTAATTCAGTTCCTGTGTAGCCAAGTTTCCATTCCGTGTATTACTGATATCTTATGATGTTTCTTTTTCTGTGTGACTTATTTCAGTTAGAATCATCATACCTGAATCCACTCATTGTGATGCTAAGGGCCTGATGACATAGATTTCATTGCTGAGTGATATTGCTTTGTAAGTGAATACCACAACTTCTTTATCCATTTTTCCCTTTCTGCGATGTTGAACTTGTACTGTAAACGAGGTTCTTGTAAACAGAGCCGTTCCAAACTTTGGGGTGGCTGTGTCTTTTTGATTTTAATTTCCCTAAGCTATAGGACCATAAGTGGAAGTGCCCTAGGCTCTGTTGCTTTGTTTTTTAGATGTTTCAGGAAACACCATACACTTCTCCCAAGTGTCTGTTGGCAATTTACATCCCGCCCATCAGCATAACAAGGCTCCCAGTTCTCAATGGCCTGTTGCCTTTCTGGATTTTACACTTTTTTCAGATGGCCCTTTTGACCGGGGGGAAGTGAGACTTCATTGTAGTGCAGATTTCCTTTGCAAGCTTGCTTGGTTGGCCAAAAAGGGCGTATGCGTTTTTTCCTGAATATATTCAGGAAAAAACGCATACGCCCTTTTTGGCCAAGTGCATCATTGTGGACGTTCTGCCTCTTTTCCTATGCTTTCAATGCAATTCCAGTCTACCTCCTGAAATCGGTTTCCTGCAATTCTGCCCCGCTTTCAAGTCCTCTTGGCAGCCTTACTTCAGTCTATTTTTGGACGATAGCTGTCATTTATAACTCTGCAGGTTTGTGAATTACAGTGCCCCTGAGCTCCTTTCTTCAACTCGCTTTGTTGTGACCTGGCCGCAACACCGCAGGATGGCTTCAGGCCCTAATCTGGTTCCGGCCCGGCATGCTGAGCCTTTGGTTAATTCCTCTTCCTGGTGGGAAATGAGAGTTAAATTTGCCCGTCCAGACACCTCCAGCTAGCCTCTCATTGGTTCTCGCTATTCCTGTTCATCTTCCGCAGAAATTGCAAACTGGGCCAAACAGGAGGTTAAAGGGACTGACTCTCCAAGTGGGGAGAGTGTTAGTAAAGCGTCTGGAATGTTGCACCCGAGTACCAGGGGAGGAAAACTGAGACATATTTGAACACGTCTCCCGATCACATGGTTGATCATACTCTAGGTTCCACATGCATGTTTTAGCTGAAGGAAGAATACCTTAAACCTGGGTAGTTGAAACCCGTGGAATGGGTACCATGCAATATGACTTCAAAGGGTCTTCATTTGCTCACCGAACCTCTCCAATCCTATCACTGCTGCGTTTATGCCCCTGTACACATGCTTGATTCTCTTTCGGAGACATAGCAATCCATAGGTTTTAAGATACTTACAAGTCAGGTACATTCTTAGGCGTTTAATATGCGGTGTTGAGTCCATTTCGTTGAGCAAGGAGTAGCTCTTGTCTATTCCATATTTGGCTTAAAGAACTTTATCTGTGCTCATTTCAATCTCTGGTTTTATGCAGCAACCCAACTCACCTTTACCCTTAAGCAAGCATAAGTTGGTTTTCTAAATTTGAGACCCTGTTCTGTTCTGTAATTCAGTTCCTGTGTAGCCAAGTTTCCATTCCGTGTATTACTGATATCTTATGATGTTTCTTTTTCTGTGTGACTTATTTCAGTTAGAATCATCATACCTGAATCCACTCATTGTGCTGCTAAGGGCCTGATGACATAGATTTCATTGCTGAGTGATATTGCTTTGTAAGTGAATACCACAACTTCTTTATCCATTTTTCCCTTTCTGCGATGTTGAACTTGTACTGTAAACGAGGTTCTTGTAAACAGAGCCGTTCCAAACTTTGGGGTGGCTGTGTCTTTTTGATTTTAATTTCCCTAAGCTATAGGACCATAAGTGGAAGTGCCCTAGGCTCTGTTGCTTTGTTTTTTAGATGTTTCAGGAAACACCATACACTTCTCCCAAGTGTCTGTTGGCAATTTACATCCCGCCCATCAGCATAACAAGGCTCCCAGTTCTCAATGGCCTGTTGCCTTTCTGGATTTTACACTTTTTTCAGATGGCCCTTTTGACCAGGGGGAAGTGAGACTTCATTGTAGTGCAGATTTCCTTTGCAAGCTTGCTTGGTTGGCCAAAAAGGGCGTATGCGTTTTTTCCTGAATATATTCAGGAAAAAACGCATACGCCCTTTTTGGCCAAGTGCATCATTGTGGACGTTCTGCCTCTTTTCCTATGCTTTCAATGCAATTCCAGTCTACCTCCTGAAATCGGTTTCCTGCAATTCTGCCCCGCTTTCAAGTCCTCTTGGCAGCCTTACTTCAGTCTATTTTTGGACGATAGCTGTCATTTATAACTCTGCAGGTTTGTGAATTACAGTGCCCCTGAGCTCCTTTCTTCAACTCGCTTTGTTGTGACCTGGCCGCAACACCGCAGGATGGCTTCAGGCCCTAATCTGGTTCCGGCCCGGCATGCTGAGCCTTTGGTTAATTCCTCTTCCTGGTGGGAAATGAGAGTTAAATTTGCCCGTCCAGACACCTCCAGCTAGCCTCTCATTGGTTCTCGCTATTCCTGTTCATCTTCCGCAGAAATTGCAAACTGGGCCAAACAGGAGGTTAAAGGGACTGACTCTCCAAGTGGGGAGAGTGTTAGTAAAGCGTCTGGAATGTTGCACCCGAGTACAAGGGGAGGAAAACTGAGACATATTTGAACACGTCTCCCGATCACATGGTTGATCATACTCTGGGTTCCACATGCATGTTTTAGCTGAAGGAAGAATACCTAAAACCTGGGTAGTTGAAACCCGTGGAATGGGTATCATGCAATATGACTTCAAAGGGTCTTCGTTTGCTCACCGAACCTCTCCAATCCTATCACTGCTGCGTTTATGCCCCTGTACACATGCTTGATTCTCTTTCGGAGACATAGCAATCCATAGGTTTTAAGATACTTACTAGTCAGGTACATTCTTAGGCGTTTAATATGCGGTGTTGAGTCCATTTCGTTGAGCAATGAGTAGCTCTTGTCTATTCCATATTTGGCTTAAGGAACTTTATCTGTGCTCATTTCAATCTCTGGTTTTATGCAGCACCCCAACTCACCTTTCCCCTTAAGCAAGCATAAGTTGGTTTTCTAAATTTGAGACCCTGTTCTGTTCTGTAATTCAGTTCCTGTGTAGCCAAGTTTCCATTCCGTGTATTACTGATATCTTATGATGTTTCTTTTTCTGTGTGACTTATTTCAGTTAGAATCATCATACCTGAATCCACTCATTGTGCTGCTAAGGGCCTGATGACATAGATTTCATTGCTGAGTGATATTGCTTTGTAAGTGAATACCACAACTTCTTTATCCATTTTTCCCTTTCTGCGATGTTGAACTTGTACTGTAAACGAGGTTCTTGTAAACAGAGCCGTTCCAAACTTTGGGGTGGCTGTGTCTTTTTGATTTTAATTTCCCTAAGCTATAGGACCATAAGTGGAAGTGCCCTAGGCTCTGTTGCTTTGTTTTTTAGATGTTTCAGGAAACACCATACACTTCTCCCAAGTGTCTTTGGCAATTTACATCCCGCCCATCAGCATAACAAGGCTCCCAGTTCTCAATGGCCTGTTGCCTTTCTGGATTTTACACTTTTTTCAGATGGCCCTTTTGACCGGGGGGAAGTGAGACTTCATTGTAGTGCAGATTTCCTTTGCAAGCTTGCTTGGTTGGCCAAAAAGGGCGTATGCGTTTTTTCCTGAATATATTCAGGAAAAAACGCATACGCCCTTTTTGGCCAAGTGCATCATTGTGGACGTTCTGCCTCTTTTCCTATGCTTTCAATGCAATTCCAGTCTACCTCCTGAAATCGGTTTCCTGCAATTCTGCCCCGCTTTCAAGTCCTCTTGGCAGCCTTACTTCAGTCTATTTTTGGACGATAGCTGTCATTTATAACTCTGCAGGTTTGTGAATTACAGTGCCCCTGAGCTCCTTTCTTCAACTCGCTTTCTTGTGACCTGGCCGCAACACCGCAGGATGGCTTCAGGCCCTAATCTGGTTCCGGCCCGGCATGCTGAGCCTTTGGTTAATTCCTCTTCCTGGTGGGAAATGAGAGTTAAATTTGCCCGTCCAGACACCTCCAGCTAGCCTCTCATTGGTTCTCGCTATTCCTGTTCATCTTCCGCAGAAATTGCAAACTGGGCCAAACAGGAGGTTAAAGGGACTGACTCTCCAAGTGGGGAGAGTGTTAGTAAAGCGTCTGGAATGTTGCACCCGAGTACCAGGGGAGGAAAACTGAGACATATTTGAACACGTCTCCCGATCACATGGTTGATCATACTCTAGGTTCCACATACATGTTTTAGCTGAAGGAAGAATACCTTAAACCTGGGTAGTTGAAACCCGTGGAATGGGTACCATGCAATATGACTTCAAAGGGTCTTCATTTGCTCACCGAACCTCTCCAATCCTATCACTGCTGCGTTTATGCCCCTGTACACATGCTTGATTCTCTTTCGGAGACATAGCAATCCATAGGTTTTAAGATACTTACAAGTCAGGTACATTCTTAGGCGTTTAATATGCGGTGTTGAGTCCATTTCGTTGAGCAAGGAGTAGCTCTTGTCTATTCCATATTTGGCTTAAGGAACTTTATCTGTGCTCATTTCAATCTCTGGTTTTATGCAGCACCCCAACTCACCTTTCCCCTTAAGCAAGCATAAGTTGTTTTTCTAAATTTGAGACCCTGTTCTGTTCTGTAATTCAGTTCCTGTGTAGCCAAGTTTCCATTCCGTGTATTACTGATATCTTATGATGTTTCTTTTTCTGTGTGACTTATTTCAGTTAGAATCATCGTACCTGAATCTACTCATTATGCTGCTACGGGCCTGATGACATAGATTTCATTGCTGAGTGATACTGCATTGTACGTAAGTACCACAAGTTCTTTATCCATTTTTCACTTTCTGCGATGTTGAACTTGTACTGTAAACGAGGTTCTTGTAAACAGAGCCATTCCAAACTTTGGGGTGGCTGTGTCTTTTTGATTTTAATTTCCCTAAGCTATAGGACCATAAGTGGAAGTGCCCTAGGCTCTGTTGCTTTGTTTTTTAGATGTTTCAGGAAACACCATACACTTCTCCCGAGTGTCTGTTGGCAATTTACATTCCGCCCATCAGCATAAGAAGGCTCCCAGTTCTCAATGGCCTGTTGCCTTTCTGGATTTTACACTTTTTTCAGATGGCCCTTTTGACCGGGGGGAAGTGAGACTTCATTGTAGTGCAGATTTCCTTTGCAAGCTTGCTTGGTTGGCCAAAAAGGGCGTATGCGTTTTTTCCTGAATATATTCAGGAAAAAACGCATACGCCCTTTTTGGCCAAGTGCATCATTGTGGACGTTCTGCCTCTTTTCCTATGCTTTCAATGCAATTCCAGTCTACCTCCTGAAATCGGTTTCCTGCAATTCTGCCCCGCTTTCAAGTCCTCTTGGCAGCCTTACTTCAGTCTATTTTTGGACGATAGCTGTCATTTATAACTCTGCAGGTTTGTGAATTACAGTGCCCCTGAGCTCCTTTCTTCAACTCGCTTTGTTGTGACCTGGCCGCAACACCGCAGGATGGCTTCAGGCCCTAATCTGGTTCCGGCCCGGCATGCTGAGCCTTTGGTTAATTCCTCTTCCTGGTGGGAAATGAGAGTTAAATTTGCCCGTCCAGAC
This sequence comes from Delphinus delphis, assembly GCF_949987515.2. NCBI lineage: Eukaryota > Metazoa > Chordata > Mammalia > Artiodactyla > Delphinidae > Delphinus > Delphinus delphis. Next base: position 335,552 of record NW_027192828.1, read on the forward strand.
ACCTCCAGCTAGCCTCTCATTGGTTCTCGCTATTCCTGTTCATCTTCCGCAGAAATTGCAAACTGGGCCAAACAGGAGGTTAAAGGGACTGACTCTCCAAGTGGGGAGAGTGTTAGTAAAGCGTCTGGAATGTTGCACCCGAGTACCAGGGGAGGAAAACTGAGACATATTTGAACACGTCTCCCGATCACATGGTTGATCATACTCTGGGTTCCACATGCATGTTTTAGCTGAAGGAAGAATACCTAAAACCTGGGTAGTTGAAACCCGTGGAATGGGTATCATGCAATATGACTTCAAAGGGTCTTCGTTTGCTCACCGAACCTCTCCAATCCTATCACTGCTGCGTTTATGCCCCTGTACACATGCTTGATTCTCTTTCGGAGACATAGCAATCCATAGGTTTTAAGATACTTACTAGTCAGGTACATTCTTAGGCGTTTAATATGCGGTGTTGAGTCCATTTCGTTGAGCAATGAGTAGCTCTTGTCTATTCCATATTTGGCTTAAGGAACTTTATCTGTGCTCATTTCAATCTCTGGTTTTATGCAGCACCCCAACTCACCTTTCCCCTTAAGCAAGCATAAGTTGGTTTTCTAAATTTGAGACCCTGTTCTGTTCTGTAATTCAGTTCCTGTGTAGCCAAGTTTCCATTCCGTGTATTACTGATATCTTATGATGTTTCTTTTTCTGTGTGACTTATTTCAGTTAGAATCATCATACCTGAATCCACTCATTGTGCTGCTAAGGGCCTGATGACATAGATTTCATTGCTGAGTGATATTGCTTTGTAAGTGAATACCACAACTTCTTTATCCATTTTTCCCTTTCTGCGATGTTGAACTTGTACTGTAAACGAGGTTCTTGTAAACAGAGCCGTTCCAAACTTTGGGGTGGCTGTGTCTTTTTGATTTTAATTTCCCTAAGCTATAGGACCATAAGTGGAAGTGCCCTAGGCTCTGTTGCTTTGTTTTTTAGATGTTTCAGGAAACACCATACACTTCTCCCAAGTGTCTTTGGCAATTTACATCCCGCCCATCAGCATAACAAGGCTCCCAGTTCTCAATGGCCTGTTGCCTTTCTGGATTTTACACTTTTTTCAGATGGCCCTTTTGACCGGGGGGAAGTGAGACTTCATTGTAGTGCAGATTTCCTTTGCAAGCTTGCTTGGTTGGCCAAAAAGGGCGTATGCGTTTTTTCCTGAATATATTCAGGAAAAAACGCATACGCCCTTTTTGGCCAAGTGCATCATTGTGGACGTTCTGCCTCTTTTCCTATGCTTTCAATGCAATTCCAGTCTACCTCCTGAAATCGGTTTCCTGCAATTCTGCCCCGCTTTCAAGTCCTCTTGGCAGCCTTACTTCAGTCTATTTTTGGACGATAGCTGTCATTTATAACTCTGCAGGTTTGTGAATTACAGTGCCCCTGAGCTCCTTTCTTCAACTCGCTTTCTTGTGACCTGGCCGCAACACCGCAGGATGGCTTCAGGCCCTAATCTGGTTCCGGCCCGGCATGCTGAGCCTTTGGTTAATTCCTCTTCCTGGTGGGAAATGAGAGTTAAATTTGCCCGTCCAGACACCTCCAGCTAGCCTCTCATTGGTTCTCGCTATTCCTGTTCATCTTCCGCAGAAATTGCAAACTGGGCCAAACAGGAGGTTAAAGGGACTGACTCTCCAAGTGGGGAGAGTGTTAGTAAAGCGTCTGGAATGTTGCACCCGAGTACCAGGGGAGGAAAACTGAGACATATTTGAACACGTCTCCCGATCACATGGTTGATCATACTCTAGGTTCCACATACATGTTTTAGCTGAAGGAAGAATACCTTAAACCTGGGTAGTTGAAACCCGTGGAATGGGTACCATGCAATATGACTTCAAAGGGTCTTCATTTGCTCACCGAACCTCTCCAATCCTATCACTGCTGCGTTTATGCCCCTGTACACATGCTTGATTCTCTTTCGGAGACATAGCAATCCATAGGTTTTAAGATACTTACAAGTCAGGTACATTCTTAGGCGTTTAATATGCGGTGTTGAGTCCATTTCGTTGAGCAAGGAGTAGCTCTTGTCTATTCCATATTTGGCTTAAGGAACTTTATCTGTGCTCATTTCAATCTCTGGTTTTATGCAGCACCCCAACTCACCTTTCCCCTTAAGCAAGCATAAGTTGTTTTTCTAAATTTGAGACCCTGTTCTGTTCTGTAATTCAGTTCCTGTGTAGCCAAGTTTCCATTCCGTGTATTACTGATATCTTATGATGTTTCTTTTTCTGTGTGACTTATTTCAGTTAGAATCATCGTACCTGAATCTACTCATTATGCTGCTACGGGCCTGATGACATAGATTTCATTGCTGAGTGATACTGCATTGTACGTAAGTACCACAAGTTCTTTATCCATTTTTCACTTTCTGCGATGTTGAACTTGTACTGTAAACGAGGTTCTTGTAAACAGAGCCATTCCAAACTTTGGGGTGGCTGTGTCTTTTTGATTTTAATTTCCCTAAGCTATAGGACCATAAGTGGAAGTGCCCTAGGCTCTGTTGCTTTGTTTTTTAGATGTTTCAGGAAACACCATACACTTCTCCCGAGTGTCTGTTGGCAATTTACATTCCGCCCATCAGCATAAGAAGGCTCCCAGTTCTCAATGGCCTGTTGCCTTTCTGGATTTTACACTTTTTTCAGATGGCCCTTTTGACCGGGGGGAAGTGAGACTTCATTGTAGTGCAGATTTCCTTTGCAAGCTTGCTTGGTTGGCCAAAAAGGGCGTATGCGTTTTTTCCTGAATATATTCAGGAAAAAACGCATACGCCCTTTTTGGCCAAGTGCATCATTGTGGACGTTCTGCCTCTTTTCCTATGCTTTCAATGCAATTCCAGTCTACCTCCTGAAATCGGTTTCCTGCAATTCTGCCCCGCTTTCAAGTCCTCTTGGCAGCCTTACTTCAGTCTATTTTTGGACGATAGCTGTCATTTATAACTCTGCAGGTTTGTGAATTACAGTGCCCCTGAGCTCCTTTCTTCAACTCGCTTTCCTTTGAGCTGGCCGCAACACCGCAGGATGTCTTCAGGCCCTAATCTGGTTCCGGTACGGCACGCTGAGCCTTTGGTTATTTCCTCTTCCTGGTGGGAAATGAGAGTTAAATTTGCCCGTCCAGACACCTCCAGCTAGCCTCTCATTGGTTCTCGCTATTCCTGTTCATCTTCCGCAGAAATTGCAAACTGTGCCAAACAGGAGGTTAAAGGCGCTGACTCTCCAAGTGGGGAGAGTGTTAGTAAAGCGTCTGGAATGTTGCACCCGAGTACCAGGGGAGGAAAACTGAGACATATTTGAACACGTCTCCCGTTCACATGGTTGATCATACTTGGGTTCCACATGCATGTTTTAGCTGAAGGAAGAATACCTTAAACCTGGAGAGTTGAGACCCGTGTAATGGGTACCATGCAATATGACTTCAAAGGGTCTTCATTTGCTCACCGAACCTCTCCAATCCTATCACTGCTGCGTTTATGCCCCTGTACACATGCTTGATTCTCTTTCGGAGACATAGCAATCCATAGGTTTTACGATACTTACTAGTCAGGTACATTCTTAGGCGTTTAATATGCGGTGTTGAGTCCATTTCGTTGAGCAAGGAGTAGCTCTTGTCTATTCCATATTTGACTTAAGGAACTTTATCTGTGCTCATTTCAATCTCTGGTTTTATGCAGTACCCCAACTCACCTTTACCCTTAAGCAAGCATAAGTTGGTTTTCTAAATTTGAGACCCTGTTCTGTTCTGTAATTCAGTTCCTGTGTAGCCAAGTTTACATTCCGTGTATTACTGATATCTTATGATGTTTCTTTTTCTGTGTGACTTACTTCAGTTAGAATCATCATACCTGAATCCACTCATTGTGCTGCTAAGGGCCTGATGACACAGATTTCATTGCTGAGTGATATTGCTTTGTAAGTAAATACCACAACTTCTTTATCCATTTTTCACTTTCTGCGATGTTGAACTTGTACTGTAAACGAGGTTCTTGTAAACAGAGCCGTTCCAAACTTTGGGGTGGCTGTGTCTTTTTGATTTTAATTTCCCTAAGCTATAGGACCATAAGTGGCAGTGCCCGAGGCTCTGTTGCTTTCTTTTTTAGATGTTTCAGGAAACACCATACACTTCTCCCGAGTGTCTGTTGGCAATTTACATCCCGCCCATCAGCATAACAAGGCGCCCAGTTCTCCATGGCCTGTCCTGCCTTTCTGGATTTTACACTTTTTTCAGATGGCCCTTTTGACCGGGGGGAAGTGAGACTTCATTGTAGTGCAGATTTCCTTTGCAAGCTTGCTTGGTTGGCCAAAAAGGGCGTATGCGTTTTTTCCTGAATATATTCAGGAAAAAACGCATACGCCCTTTTTGGCCAAGTGCATCATTGTGGACGTTCTGCCTCTTTTCCTATGCTTTCAATGCAATTCCAGTCTACCTCCTGAAATCGGTTTCCTGCAATTCTGCCCTGCTTTCAAGTCCTCTTGGCAGCCTTACTTCAGTCTATTTTTGGACGATAGCTGTCATTTATAACTCTGCAGGTTTGTGAATTACAGTGCCCCTGAGCTCCTTTCTTCAACTCGCTTTCTTTTGAGCTGGCCGCAACACCGCAGGATGGCTTCAGGCCCTAATCTGGTTCCGGTACGGCACGCTGAGCCTTTGGTTATTTCCTCTTCCTGGTGGGAAATGAGAGTTAAATTTGCCCGTCCAGACACCTCCAGCTAGCCTCTCATTGGTTCTCGCTATTCCTGTTCATCTTCCGCAGAAATTGCAAACTGTGCCAAACAGGAGGTTAAAGGCGCTGACTCTCCAAGTGGGGAGAGTGTTAGTAAATCGTCTGGAATGTTGCACACGAGTACCAGGGGAGGAAAACTGAGACATATTTGAACACGTCTCCCGTTCACATGGTTGATCATACTCTGGGTTCCACATGCATGTTTTAGCTGAAGGTAGAATACCTTAAACCTGGAGAGTTGAGACCCGTGGAATGGGTACCATGCAATATGACTTCAAAGGGTCTTCATTTGCTCACCAAACCTCTCCAATCCTATCACTGCTGCGTTTATGCCCCTGTACACATGCTTGATTCTCTTTTGGAGACATAGCAATCCATAGGTTTTAAGATACTTACTAGTCAGGTACATTCTTAGGCGTTTAATATGGGGTGTTGAGTCCATTTCGTTGAGCAAGGAGTAGCTCTTGTCTATTCCATATTTGGCTTAAGGAACTTTATCTGTGCTCATTTCAATCCTGGTTTTATGCAGCACCCCAACTCACCTTTCCCCTTAAGCAAGCATAAGTTGGTTTTCTAAATTTGAGACCCTGTTCTGTTTTGGAATGCAGTTCCTGTGTAGCCAAGTTTACATTCCGTGTATTAGTGATATCTTATGATGTTTCTTTTTCTGTGTGACTTATTTCAGTTAGAATCATCGTACCTGAATCCACTCATTATGGTGCTATGGGCCTGATGTCATAGATTTCATTGCTGAGTGATACTGCATTGTACGTAAGTACCACAAGTTCTTTATCCATTTTTCACTTTCTGTGATATTGAACTTGTACGGTAAATGAGGTTCTTGTAAACGGAGGCGTCCCAAACTTTGGGGTGGCTGTGTCTTTTTGATTTTAATTTCCCTAAGCTATAGGACCATAAGTGGCAGTGCCCTAGGCTCTGTTGCTTTGTTTTTTAGATGTTTCAGGAAACACCATACACTTCTCCCGAGTGTCTGTTGGCAATTTACATCCCGCCCATCAGCATAACAAGGCTCCCAGTTCTCCATGGCCTGTCCTGCCTTTCTGGATTTTACACTTTTTTCAGATGGCCCTTTTGACCGGGGGGAAGTGAGACTTCATTGTAGTGCAGATTTCCTTTGCAAGCTTGCTTGGTTGGCCAAAAAGGGCGTATGCGTTTTTTCCTGAATATATTCAGGAAAAAACGCATACGCCCTTTTTGGCCAAGTGCATCATTGTGGACGTTCTGCCTCTTTTCCTATGCTTTCAATGCAATTCCAGTCTACCTCCTGAAATCGGTTTCCTGCAATTCTGCCCTGCTTTCAAGTCCTCTTGGCAGCCTTACTTCAGTCTATTTTTGGACGATAGCTGTCATTTATAACTCTGCAGGTTTGTGAATTACAGTGCCCCTGAGCTCCTTTCTTCAACTCGCTTTCTTGTGACCTGGCCGCAACACCACAGGATGGCTTCAGGCCCTAATCTGGTTCCGGCATGGCACGCTGAGCCTTTGGTTAATTCCTCTTCCTGGTGGGAAATGAGAGTTAAATTTGCCCGTCCAGACACCTCCAGCTAGTCTCCATTGGTTCTCGCTATTCCTGTTCATCTTCCGCAGAAATTGCAAACTGGGCCAAACAGGAGGTTAAAGGGACTGACTCTCCAAGTCGGGAGAGTGTTAGTAAAGCGTCTGGAATGTTGCACCCGAGTACCAGGGTACGAAAACTGAGACATATTTGAACACGTCTCCCGATCACATGGTTGATCATACTCTACGTTCCACATGCATGTTTTAGCTGAAGGAAGAATACCTTAAACCTGGGTATTTGAAACCCGTGGAATGGGTACCATGCAATATGACTTCAAAGGGTCTTCATTTGCTCACCGAACCTCTCCAATCCTATCACTGCTGCGTTTATGCCCCTGTACACATGCTTGATTCTCTTTTGGAGACATAGCAATCCATAGGTTTTAAGATACTTACAAGTCAGGTACATTCTTAGGCGTTTAATATGCGGTGTTGAGTCCATTTCGTTGAGCAAGGAGTAGCTCTTGTCTATTCCATATTTGGCTTAAGGAACTTTATCTGTGCTCATTTCAATCTCTGGTTTTATGCAGCACCCCAACTCACCTTTACCCTTAAGCAAGCATAAGTTGTTTTTCTAAATTTGAGACCCTGTTCTGTTCTGTAATTCAGTTCCTGTGTAGCCAAGTTTCCATTCCGTGTATTACTGATATCTTATGATGTTTCTTTTTCTGTGTGACTTATTTCAGTTAGAATCATCATACCTGAATCCACTCATTGTGCTGCTAAGGGCCTGATGACACAGATTTCATTGCTGAGTGATATTGCTTTGTAAGTAAATACCACAACTTCTTTATCCATTTTTCACTTTCTGCGATGTTGAACTTGTACTGTAAACGAGGTTCTTGTAAACAGAGCCGTTCCAAACTTTGGGGTGGCTGTGTCTTTTTGATTTTAAATTCCCTAAGCTATAGGACCATAAGTGGAAGTGCCCTAGGCTCTGTTGCTTTGTTTTTTAGATGTTTCAGGAAACACCATACACTTCTCCCAAGTGTCTGTTGGCAATTTACATCCCGCCCATCAGCATAACAAGGCTCCCAGTTCTCAATGGCCTGTTGCCTTTCTGGATTTTACACTTTTTTCAGATGGCCCTTTTGACCGGGGGGAAGTGAGACTTCATTGTAGTGCAGATTTCCTTTGCAAGCTTGCTTGGTTGGCCAAAAAGGGCGTATGCGTTTTTTCCTGAATATATTCAGGAAAAAACGCATACGCCCTTTTTGGCCAAGTGCATCATTGTGGACGTTCTGCCTCTTTTCCTATGCTTTCAATGCAATTCCAGTCTACCTCCTGAAATCGGTTTCCTGCAATTCTGCCCCGCTTTCAAGTCCTCTTGGCAGCCTTACTTCAGTCTATTTTTGGACGATAGCTGTCATTTATAACTCTGCAGGTTTGTGAATTACAGTGCCCCTGAGCTCCTTTCTTCAACTCGCTTTCTTTTGAGCTGGCCGCAACACCGCAGGATGCTTTCAGGCCCTAATCTGGTTCCGGTACGGCACGCTGAGCCTTTGGTTATTTCCTCTTCCTGGTGGGAAATGAGAGTTAAATTTGCCCGTCCAGACACCTCCAGCTAGCCTCTCATTGGTTCTCGCTATTCCTGTTCATCTTCCGCAGAAATTGCAAACTGTGCCAAACAGGAGGTTAAAGGCGCTGACTCTCCAAGTGGGGAGAGTGTTAGTAAAGCGTCTGGAATGTTGCACCCGAGTACCAGGGGAGGAAAACTGAGACATATTTGAACACGTCTCCCGTTCACATGGTTGATCATACTCTGGGTTCCACATGCATATTTTAGCTGAAGGAAGAATACCTAAAACCTGGGTAGTTGAAACCCGTGGAATGGGTACCATGCAATATGACTTCAAAGGGTCTTCATTTGCTCACCGAACCTCTCCAATCCTATCACTGCTGCGTTTATGCCCCTGTACACATGCTTGATTCTCTTTCGGAGACATAGCAATCCATAGGTTTTAAGATACTTACTAGTCAGGTACATTCTTAGGCGTTTAATATGCGGTGTTGAGTCCATTTCGTTGAGCAAGGAGTAGCTCTTGTCTATTCCATATTTGGCTTAAGGAACTTTATCTGTGCTCATTTCAATCTCTGGTTTTATGCAGCAACCCAACTCACCTTCCCCCTTAAGCAAGCATAAGTTGGTTTTCTAAATTTGAGAACCTGTTCTGTTTTGGAATTCAGTTACTGTGTAGCCAAGTTTACATTCCGTGTATTAGTGATATCTTATGATGTTTCTTTTTCTGTGTGACTTATTTCAGTTAGAATCATCGTATCTGAATCTACTCATTATGCTGCTACGGGCCTGATGACATAGATTTCATTGCTGAGTGATACTGCATTGTACGTAAGTACCACAAGTTCTTTATCCATTTTTCACTTTCTGCGATGTTGAACTTGTACTGTAAACGAGGTTCTTGTAAACAGAGCCGTTCCAAACTTTGGGGTGGCTGTGTCTTTTTGATTTTAATTTCCCTAAGCTATAGGACCATAAGTGGCAGTGCCCTAGGCTCTGTTGCTTTGTTTTTTAGATGTTTCAGGAAACACCATACACTTCTCCCGAGTGTCTGTTGGCAATTTACATCCCGCCCATCAGCATAACAAGGCTCCCAGTTCTCCATGGCCTGTCCTGCCTTTCTGGATTTTACACTTTTTTCAGATGGCCCTTTTGACCAGGGGGAAGTGAGACTTCATTGTAGTGCAGATTTCCTTTGCAAGCTTGCTTGGTTGGCCAAAAAGGGCGTATGCGTTTTTTCCTGAATATATTCAGGAAAAAACGCATACGCCCTTTTTGGCCAAGTGCATCATTGTGGACGTTCTGCCTCTTTTCCTATGCTTTCAATGCAATTCCAGTCTACCTCCTGAAATCGGTTTCCTGCAATTCTGCCCCGCTTTCAAGTCCTCTTGGCAGCCTTACTTCAGTCTATTTTTGGACGATAGCTGTCATTTATAACTCTGCAGGTTTGTGAATTACAGTGCCCCTGAGCTCCTTTCTTCAACTTGCTTTCTTGTGACCTGGCCGCAACACCGCAGGATGGCTTCAGGCCCTAATCTGGTTCCGGCACGGCACGCTGAGCCTTTGGTTATTTCCTCTTCCTGGTGGGAAATGAGAGTTAAATTTGCCCGTCCAGACACCTCCAGCTAGCCTCTCATTGGTTCTCGCTATTCCTGTTCATCTTCCGCAGAAATTGCAAACTGGGCCAAACAGGAGGTTAAAGGCGCTGACTCCCCAAGTGGGGAGAGTGTTAGTAAAGCGTGTGGAATGTTGCACCCGAGTACCAGGGGAGGAAAACTGAGACATATTTGAACACGTCTCCCGTTCACATTGTTGATCATACTTGGGTTCCACATGCATGTTTTAGCTGAAGGAAGAATACCTTAAACCTGGAGAGTTAAGACCCGTGTAATGGGTACCATGCAATATGACTTCAAAGGGTCTTCATTTGCTCACCGAACCTCTCCAATCCTATCACTGCTGCGTTTATGTCTCTGTACACATGCTTGATTCTCTTTCGGAGACATAGCAATCCATAGGTTTTAAGATACTTACTAGTCAGGTACATTCTTAGGCGTTTAATATGCGGTGTTGAGTCCATTTCATTGAGCAAGGAGTAGCTATTGTCTATTCCATATTTGACTTAAGGAACTTTATCTGTGCTCATTTCAATCTCTGGTTTTATGCAGCACCCCAACTCACCTTTACACTTAAGCAAGCATAAGTTGGTTTTCTAAATTTGAGACCCTGTTCTGTTCTGTAATTCAGTTCCTGTGTAGCCAAGTTTACATTCCGTGTATTACTGATATCTTATGATGCTTCTTTTTCTGTGTGACTTATTTCAGTTAGAATCATCATACCTGAATCCACTCATTGTGCTGCTAAGGGCCTGATGACACAGATTTCATTGCTGAGTGATATTGCTTTGTAAGTAAATACCACAACTTCTTTATCCATTTTTCACTTTCTGCGATGTTGAACTTGTACTGTAAACGAGGTTCTTGTAAACAGAGCCGTTCCAAACTTTGGGGTGGCTGTGTCTTTTTGATTTTAATTTCCCTAAGCTATAGGACCATAAGTGGAAGTGCCCTAGGTTCTGTTGCTTTGTTTTTTAGATGTTTCAGGAAACACCATACACTTCTCCCGAGTGGTTGTTGGCAATTTACATCCCGCCCATCAGCATAACAAGGCTCCCAGTTCTCCATGGCCTGTCCTGCCTTTCTGGATTTTACACTTTTTTCAGATGGCCCTTTTGACCGGGGGGAAGTGAGACTTCATTGTAGTGCAGATTTCCTTTGCAAGCTTGCTTGGTTGGCCAAAAAGGGCGTATGCGTTTTTTCCTGAATATATTCAGGAAAAAACGCATACGCCCTTTTTGGCCAAGTGCATCATTGTGGACGTTCTGCCTCTTTTCCTATGCTTTCAATGCAATTCCAGTCTACCTCCTGAAATCGGTTTCCTGCAATTCTGCCCCGCTTTCAAGTCCTCTTGGCAGCCTTACTTCAGTCTATTTTTGGACGATAGCTGTCATTTATAACTCTACAGGTTTGTGAATTACAGTGCCCCTGAGCTCCTTTCTTCAACTCGGTTTCCTTTGAGCTGGCCGCAACACCGCAGGATGCTTTCAGGCCCTAATCTGGTTCCGGTACGGCACGCTGAGCCTTTGGTTATTTCCTCTTCCTGGTGGGAAATGAGAGTTAAATTTGCCCGTCCAGACACCTCCAGCTAGCCTCTCATTGGTTCTCGCTATTCCTGTTCATCTTCCGCAGAAATTGCAAACTGGGCCAAACAGGAGGTTAAAGGCGCTGACTCTCCAAGTGGGGAGAGTGTTAGTAAAGCGTCTGGAATGTTGCACCCGAGTACCAGGGGAGGAAAACTGAGACATATTTGAACACGTCTCCCGTTCACATGGTTGATCATACTTGGGTTCCACATGCATGTTTTAGCTGAAGGAAGAATACCTTAAACCTGGAGAGTTGAGACCCGTGTAATGGGTACCATGCAATATGACTTCAAAGGGTCTTCATTTGCTCACCGAACCTCTCCAATCCTATCACTGCTGCGTTTATGCCCCTGTACACATGCTTGATTCTCTTTTGGAGAACTAGCAATCCATAGGTTTTACGATACTTACTAGTCAGGTACATTCTTAGGCGTTTAATATGCGGTGTTGAGTCCATTTCGTTGAGCAAGGAGTAGCTCTTGTCTATTCCATATTTGACTTAAGGAACTTTATCTGTGCTCATTTCAATCTCTGGTTTTATGCAGCACCCCAACTCACCTTTACCCTTAAGCAAGCATAAGTTGGTTTTCTAAATTTGAGACCCTGTTCTGTTCTGTAATTCAGTTCCTGTGTAGCCAAGTTTACATTCCGTGTATTACTGATATCTTATGATGCTTCTTTTTCTGTGTGACTTATTTCAGTTAGAATCATCATACCTGAATCCACTCATTGTGCTGCTAAGGGCCTGATGACACAGATTTCATTGCTGAGTGATATTGCTTTGTAAGTAAATACCACAACTTCTTTATCCATTTTTCACTTTCTGCGATGTTGAACTTGTACTGTAAACGAGGTTCTTGTAAACAGAGCCGTTCCAAACTTTGGGGTGGCTGTGTCTTTTTGATTTTATTTTCCCTAAGCTATAGGACCATAAGTGGAAGTGCCCTAGGTTCTGTTGCTTTGTTTTTTAGATGTTTCAGGAAACACCATACACTTCTCCCGAGTGGTTGTTGGCAATTTACATCCCGCCCATCAGCATAACAAGGCTCCCAGTTCTCCATGGCCTGTCCTGCCTTTCTGGATTTTACACTTTTTTCAGATGGCCCTTTTGACCGGGGGGAAGTGAGACTTCATTGTAGTGCAGATTTCCTTTGCAAGCTTGCTTGGTTGGCCAAAAAGGGCGTATGCGTTTTTTCCTGAATATATTCAGGAAAAAACGCATACGCCCTTTTTGGCCAAGTGCATCATTGTGGACGTTCTGCCTCTTTTCCTATGCTTTCAATGCAATTCCAGTCTACCTCCTGAAATCGGTTTCCTGCAATTCTGCCCCGCTTTCAAGTCCTCTTGGCAGCCTTACTTCAGTCTATTTTTGGACGATAGCTGTCATTTATAACTCTGCAGGTTTGTGAATTACAGTGCCCCTGAGCTCCTTTCTTCAACTCGGTTACCTTTGAGCTGGCCGCAACACCGCAGGATGCTTTCAGGCCCTAATCTGGTTCCGGTACGGCACGCTGAGCCTTTGGTTATTTCCTCTTCCTGGTGGGAAATGAGAGTTAAATTTGCCCGTCCAGACACCTCCAGCTAGCCTCTCATTGGTTCTCGCTATTCCTGTTCATCTTCCGCAGAAATTGCAAACTGGGCCAAACAGGAGGTTAAAGGCGCTGACTCTCCAAGTGGGGAGAGTGTTAGTAAAGCGTCTGGAATGTTGCACCCGAGTACCAGGGGAGGAAAACTGAGACATATTTGAACACGTCTCCCGTTCACATGGTTGATCATACTTGGGTTCCACATGCATGTTTTAGCTGAAGGAAGAATACCTTAAACCTGGAGAGTTGAGACCCGTGTAATGGGTACCATGCAATATGACTTCAAAGGGTCTTCATTTGCTCACCGAACCTCTCCAATCCTATCACTGCTGCGTTTATGCCCCTGTACACATGCTTGATTCTCTTTTGGAGAACTAGCAATCCATAGGTTTTACGATACTTACTAGTCAGGTACATTCTTAGGCGTTTAATATGCGGTGTTGAGTCCATTTCGTTGAGCAAGGAGTAGCTCTTGTCTATTCCATATTTGACTTAAGGAACTTTATCTGTGCTCATTTCAATCTCTGGTTTTATGCAGCACCCCAACTCACCTTTACCCTTAAGCAAGCATAAGTTGTTTTTCTAAATTTGAGACCCTGTTCTGTTCTGTAATTCAGTTCCTGTGTAGCCAAGTTTACATTCCGTGTATTACTGATATCTTATGATGTTTCTTTTTCTGTGTGACTTATTTCAGTTAGAATCATCATACCTGAATCCAGTCATTGTGATGCTAAGGGCCTGATGACATAGATTTCATTGCTGAGTGATATTGCTTTGTAAGTAAATACCACAACTTCTTTATCCATTTTTCACTTTCTGCGATGTTGAACTTGTACTGTAAACGAGGTTCTTGTAAACAGAGGCGTCCCAAACTTTGGGGTGGCTGTGTCTTTTTGATTTTAATTTCCCTAAGCTATAGGACCATAAGTGGCAGTGCCCTAGGCTCTGTTGCTTTGTTTTTTATATGTTTCAGGAAACACCATACACTTCTCCCGAGTGGTTGTTGGCAATTTACATCCCGCCCATCAGCATAACAAGGCTCCCAGTTCTCCATGGCCTGTCCTGCCTTTCTGGATTTTACACTTTTTTCAGATGGCCCTTTTGACCGGGGGGAAGTGAGACTTCATTGTAGTGCAGATTTCCTTTGCAAGCTTGCTTGGTTGGCCAAAAAGGGCGTATGCGTTTTTTCCTGAATATATTCAGGAAAAAACGCATACGCCCTTTTTGGCCAAGTGCATCATTGTGGACGTTCTGCCTCTTTTCCTATGCTTTCAATGCAATTCCAGTCTACCTCCTGAAATCGGTTTCCTGCAATTCTGCCCCGCTTTCAAGTCCTCTTGGCAGCCTTATTTCAGTCTATTTTTGAACGATAGCTGTCATTTATAACTCTGCAGGTTTGTGAATTACAGTGCCCCTGAGCTCCTTTCTTCAACTCGGTTTCTTTTGAGCTGGCCGCAACACCGCAGGATGGCTTCAGGCCCTAATCTGGTTCCGGTACGGCACGCTGAGCCTTTGGTTATTTCCTCTTCCTGGTGGGAAATGAGAGTTAAATTTGCCCATCCAGACACCTCCAGCTAGCCTCTCATTGGTTCTCGCTATTCCTGTTCATCTTCCGCAGAAATTGCAAACTGTGCTAAACAGGAGGTTAAAGGCGCTGACTCTCCAAGTGGGGAGAGTGTTAGTAAAGCGTCTGGAATGTTGCACCCGAGTACCAGGGGAGGAAAACTGAGACATATTTGAACACGTCTCCCGATCACATGGTTGATCATACTCTGGGTTCCACATGCATGTTTTAGCTGAAGGAAGAATACCTAAAACCTGGGTAGTTGAAACCCGTGGAATGGGTACCATGCAATATGACTTCAAAGGGTCTTCATTTGCTCACCGAACCTCTCCAATCCTATCACTGCTGCGTTTATGCCCCTGTACACATGCTTTATTCTCTTTCGGAGACATAGCAATCCATAGGTTTTAAGATACTTACTAGTCAGGTACATTCTTAGGCGTTTAATATGCGGTGTTGAGTCCATTTCGTTGAGCAAGGAGTAGCTCTTGTCTATTCCATATTTGGCTTAAGGAACTTTATCTGTGCTCATTTCAATCTCTGGTTTTATGCAGCAACCCAACTCACCTTTCCCCTTAAGTAAGCATAAGTTGGTTTTCTAAATTTGAGAACCTGTTCTGTTTTGGAATTCAGTTCCTGTGTAGCCAAGTTTACATTCCGTGTATTAGTGATATCTTATGATGTTTCTTTTTCTGTGTGACTTATTTCAGTTAGAATCATCGTACCTGAAGCTACTCATTATGCTGCTACGGGCCTGATGACATAGATTTCATTGTTGAGTGATACTGCATTGTACGTAAGTACCACAAGTTCTTTATCCATTTTTCTCTTTCTGCGATGTTGAACTTGTACTGTAAACGAGGTTCTTGTAAACAGAGCCGTTCCAAACTTTGGGGTGGCTGTGTCTTTTTGATTTTAATTTCCCTAAGCTATAGGACCATAAGTGGAAGTGCCCTAGGCTCTGTTGCTTTGTTTTTTAGATGTTTCAGGAAACACCTTACACTTCTCCCGAGTGTCTGTTGGCAATTTACATCCCGCCCATCAGCATAACAAGGCTCCCAGTTCTCCATGGCCTGTCCTGCCTTTCTGGATTTTACACTTTTTTCAGATGGCCCTTTTGACCGGGGGAAAGTGAGACTTCATTGTAGTGCAGATTTCCTTTGCAAGCTTGCTTGGTTGGCCAAAAAGGGCGTATGCGTTTTTTCCTGAATATATTCAGGAAAAAACGCATACGCCCTTTTTGGCCAAGTGCATCATTGTGGACGTTCTGCCTCTTTTCCTATGCTTTCAATGCAATTCCAGTCTACCTCCTGAAATCGGTTTCCTGCAATTCTGCCCCGCTTTCAAGTCCTCTTGGCAGCCTTACTTCAGTCTATTTTTGGACGATAGCTGTCATTTATAACTCTGCAGGTTTGTGAATTACAGTGCCCCTGAGCTCCTTTCTTCAACTCGCTTTCTTGTGACCTGGCCGCAACACCGCAGGGTGGCTTCAGGCCCTAATCTGGTTCCGGCATGGCACGCTGAGCCTTTGGTTAATTCCTCTTCCTGGTAGGAAATGAGAGTTAAATTTGCCCGTCCAGACACCTCCAGCTAGTCTCCATTGGTTCTCGCTATTCCTGTTCATCTTCCGCAGAAATTGCAAACTGGGCCAAACAGGAGGTTAAAGGGACTGACTCTCCAAGTGGGGAGAGTGTTAGTAAAGCGTCTGGAATGTTGCACCCGAGTACCAGGGTACGAAAACTGAGACATATTTGAACACGTCTCCCGATCACATGGTTGATCATACTCTACGTTCCACATGCATGTTTTAGCTGAAGGAAGAATACCTTAAACCTGGGTAGTTGAAACCCGTGGAATGGGTACCATGCAATATGACTTCAAAGGGTCTTCATTTGCTCACCGAACCTCTCCAATCCTATCACTGCTGCGTTTATGCCCCTGTACACATGCTTGATTCTCTTTTGGAGACATAGCAATCCATAGGTTTTAAGATACTTACAAGTCAGGTACATTCTTAGGCGTTTAATATGCGGTGTTGAGTCCATTTCGTTGAGCAAGGAGTAGCTCTTGTCTATTCCATATTTGGCTTAAGGAACTTTATCTGTGCTCATTTCAATCTCTGGTTTTATGCAGCACCCCAACTCACCTTTACCCTTAAGCAAGCATAAGTTGTTTTTCTAAATTTGAGACCCTGTTCTGTTCTGTAATTCAGTTCCTGTGTAGCCAAGTTTCCATTCCGTGTATTACTGATATCTTATGATGTTTCTTTTTCTGTGTGACTTATTTCAGTTAGAATCATCATACCTGAATCCACTCATTGTGCTGCTAAGGGCCTGATGACACAGATTTCATTGCTGAGTGATATTGCTTTGTAAGTAAATACCACAACTTCTTTATCCATTTTTCACTTTCTGCGATGTTGAACTTGTACTGTAAACGAGGTTCTTGTAAACAGAGCCGTTCCAAACTTTGGGGTGGCTGTGTCTTTTTGATTTTAAATTCCCTAAGCTATAGGACCATAAGTGGAAGTGCCCTAGGCTCTGTTGCTTTGTTTTTTAGATGTTTCAGGAAACACCATACACTTCTCCCAAGTGTCTGTTGGCAATTTACATCCCGCCCATCAGCATAACAAGGCTCCCAGTTCTCAATGGCCTGTTGCCTTTCTGGATTTTACACTTTTTTCAGATGGCCCTTTTGACCGGGGGGAAGTGAGACTTCATTGTAGTGCAGATTTCCTTTGCAAGCTTACTTGGTTGGCCAAAAAGGGCGTATGCGTTTTTTCCTGAATATATTCAGGAAAAAACGCATACGCCCTTTTTGGCCAAGTGCATCATTGTGGACGTTCTGCCTCTTTTCCTATGCTTTCAATGCAATTCCAGTCTACCTCCTGAAATCGGTTTCCTGCAATTCTGCCCCGCTTTCAAGTCCTCTTGGCAGCCTTACTTCAGTCTATTTTTGGACGATAGCTGTCATTTATAACTCTGCAGGTTTGTGAATTACAGTGCCCCTGAGCTCCTTTCTTCAACTCGCTTTCTTGTGACCTGGCCGCAACACCGCAGGATGGCTTCAGGCCCTAATCTGGTTCCGGCCCGGCATGCTGAGCCTTTGGTTAATTCCTCTTCCTGGTGGGAAATGAGAGTTAAATTTGCCCGTCCAGACACCTCCAGCTAGCCTCTCATTGGTTCTCGCTATTCCTGTTCATCTTCCGCAGAAATTGCAAACTGGGCCAAACAGGAGGTTAAAGGCTCTGACTCTCCAAGTGGGGAGAGTGTTAGTAAAGCGTCTGGAATGTTGCACCCGAGTACCAGGGGAGGAAAACTGAGACATATTTGAACACGTCTCCCATTCAGATGGTTGATCATACTTGGGTTCCACATGCATGTTTTAGCTGAAGGAAGAATACCTTAAACCTGGAGAGTTAAGACCCGTGTAATGGGTACCATGCAATATGACTTCAAAGGGTCTTCATTTGCTCACGGAACCTCTCCAATCCTATCACTGCTGCGTTTATGCCCCTGTACACATGCTTGATTCTCTTTCGGAGACATAGCAATCCATAGGTTTTAAGATACTTACTAGTCAGGTACATTCTTAGGCGTTTAATATGGGGTGTTGAGTCCATTTCGTTGAGCAAGGAGTAGCTCTTGTCTATTCCATATTTGACTTAAGGAACTTTATCTGTGCTCATTTCAATCTCTGGTTTTATGCAGCACCCCAACTCACCTTTCCCCTTAAGCAAGCATAAGTTGGTTTTCTAAATTTGAGACCCTGTTCTGTTCTGTAATTCAGTTCCTGTGTAGCCAAGTTTACATTCCGTGTATTACTGATATCTTATGATGTTTCTTTTTCTGTGTGACTTATTTCAGTTAGAATCATCGTACCTGAATCCACTCATTATGCTGCTACGGGCCTGGTGACATAGATTTCATTGCTGAGAGATACTGCATTGTACGTAAGTACCACAAGTTCTTTATCCATTTTTCACTTTCTGCGATGTTGAACTTGTACTGTAAACGAGGTTCTTGTAAACAGAGGCATCCCAAACTTTGGGGTGGCTGTGTCTTTTTGATTTTAATTTCCCTAAGCTATAGGACCATAAGTGGCAGTGCCCTAGGCTCTGTTGCTTTGTTTTTTAGATGTTTCAGGAAACACCATACACTTCTCCCAAGTGTCTGTTGGCAATTTACATCCCGCCCATCAGCATAACAAGGCTCCCAGTTCTCCATGGCCTGTCCTGCCTTTCTGGATTTTACACTTTTTTCAGATGGCCCTTTTGACCGGGGGGAAGTGAGACTTCATTGTAGTGCAGATTTCCTTTGCAAGCTTGCTTGGTTGGCCAAAAAGGGCGTATGCGTTTTTTCCTGAATATATTCAGGAAAAAACGCATACGCCCTTTTTGGCCAAGTGCATCATTGTGGACGTTCTGCCTCTTTTCCTATGCTTTCAATGCAATTCCAGTCTACCTCCTGAAATCGGTTTCCTGCAATTCTGCCCCGCTTTCAAGTCCTCTTGGCAGCCTTACTTCAGTCTATTTTTGGACGATAGCTGTCATTTATAACTCTGCAGGTTTGTGAATTACAGTGCCCCTGAGCTCCTTTCTTCAACTCGCTTTCTTGTGACCTGGCCGCAACACCGCAGGATGGCTTCAGGCCCTAATCTGGTTCTGGCACGGCATGCTGAGCCTTTGGTTAATTCCTCTTCCTGGTGGGAAATGAGAGTTAAATTTGCCCGTCCAGACACCTCCAGCTAGCCTCTCATTGGTTCTCGCTATTCCTGTTCATCTTCCGCAGAAATTGCAAACTGGGCCAAACAGGAGGTTAAAGGGACTGACTCTCCAAGTCGGGAGAGTGTTAGTAAAGCGTCTGGAATGTTGCACCCGAGTACCAGGGGAGGAAAACTGAGACATATTTGAACACGTCTCCCGTTCACATGGTTGATCATACTTGGGTTCCACATGCATGTTTTAGCTGAAGGAAGAATACCTTAAACCTGGAGAGTTGAGACCCGTGTAATGGGTACCATGCAATATGACTTCAAAGGGTCTTCATTTGCTCACCGAACCTCTCCAATCCTATCACTGCTGCGTTTATGCCCCTGTACACATGCTTGATTCTCTTTTGGAGACATAGCAATCCATAGGTTTTACGATACTTACTAGTCAGGTACATTCTTAGGCGTTTAATATGCGGTGTTGAGTCCATTTCGTTGAGCAAGGAGTAGCTCTTGTCTATTCCATATTTGACTTAAGGAACTTTATCTGTGCTCATTTCAATCTCTGGTTTTATGCAGCACCCCAACTCACCTTTACCCTTAAGCAAGCATAAGTTGGTTTTCTAAATTTGAGACCCTGTTCTGTTCTGTAATTCAGTTCCTGTGTAGCCAAGTTTACATTCCGTGTATTACTGATATCTTATGATGTTTCTTTTTCTGTGTGACTTATTTCAGTTAGAATCATCATACCTGAATCCACTCATTGTGATGCTAAGGGCCTGATGACATAGATTTCATTGCTGAGTGATATTGCTTTGTAAGTAAATACCACAACTTCTTTATCCATTTTTCACTTTCTGCGATGTTGAACTTGTACTGTAAACGAGGTTCTTGTAAACAGAGGCGTCCCAAACTTTGGGGTGGCTGTGTCTTTTTGATTTTAATTTCCCTAAGCTATAGGACCATAAGTGGCAGTGCCCTAGGCTCTGTTGCTTTGTTTTTTAGATGTTTCAGGAAACACCATACACTTCTCCTGAGTGGTTGTTGGCAATTTACATCCCGCCCATCAGCATAACAAGGCTCCCAGTTCTCCATGGCCTGTCCTGCCTTTCTGGATTTTACACGTTTTTCAGATGGCCCTTTTGACCGGGGGGAAGTGAGACTTCATTGTAGTGCAGATTTCCTTTGCAAGCTTGCTTGGTTGGCCAAAAAGGGCGTATGCGTTTTTTCCTGAATATATTCAGGAAAAAACGCATACGCCCTTTTTGGCCAAGTGCATCATTGTGGACGTTCTGCCTCTTTTCCTATGCTTTCAATGCAATTCCAGTCTACCTCCTGAAATCGGTTTCCTGCAATTCTGCCCCGCTTTCAAGTCCTCTTGGCAGCCTTACTTCAGTCTATTTTTGGACGATAGCTGTCATTTATAACTCTGCAGGTTTGTGAATTACAGTGCCCCTGAGCTCCTTTCTTCAACTCGCTTTCTTGTGACCTGGCCGCAACACCGCAGGATGTCTTCAGGCCCTAATCTGGTTCCGGTACGGCACGCTGAGCCTTTGGTTATTTCCTCTTCCTGGTGGGAAATGAGAGTTAAATTTGCCCGTCCAGACACCTCCAGCTAGCCTCTCATTGGTTCTCGCTATTCCTGTTCATCTTCCGCAGAAATTGCAAACTGTGCCAAACAGGAGGTTAAAGGCGCTGACTCTCCAAGTGGGGAGAGTGTTAGTAAAGCGTCTGGAATGTTGCACCCGAGTACCAGGGGAGGAAAACTGAGATATATTTGAACACGTCTCCCGTTCACATGGTTGATCATACTCTGGGTTCCACATGCATGTTTTAGCTGAAGGAAGAATACCTTAAACCTGGAGAGTTGAGACCCGTGGAATGGGTACCATGCAATATGACTTCAAAGGGTCTTCATTTGCTCACCAAACCTCTCCAATCCTATCACTGCTGCGTTTATGCCCCTGTACACATGCTTGATTCTCTTTTGGAGACATAGCAATCCATAGGTTTTAAGATACTTACTAGTCAGGTACATTCTTAGGCGTTTAATATGGGGTGTTGAGTCCATTTCGTTGAGCAAGGAGTAGCTCTTGTCTATTCCATATTTGGCTTAAGGAACTTTATCTGTGCTCATTTCAATCCTGGTTTTATGCAGCACCCCAACTCACCTTTCCCCTTAAGCAAGCATAAGTTGGTTTTCTAAATTTGAGACCCTGTTCTGTTTTGGAATGCAGTTCCTGTGTAGCCAAGTTTACATTCCGAGTATTAGTGATATCTTATGATGTTTCTTTTTCTGTGTGACTTATTTCAGTTAGAATCATCGTACCTGAATCCACTCATTATGCTGCTATGGGCCTGATGACATAGATTTCATTGCTGAGTGATACTGCATTGTACGTAAGTACCACAAGTTCTTTATCCATTTTTCACTTTCTGTGATATTGAACTTGTACGGTAAACGAGGTTCTTGTAAACGGAGGCGTCCCAAACTTTGGGGTGGCTGTGTCTTTTTGATTTTAATTTCCCTAAACTATAGGACCATAAGTGGCAGTGCCCTAGGCTCTGTTGCTTTGTTTTTTAGATGTTTCAGGAAACACCATACACTTCTCCCGAGTGTCTGTTGGCAATTTACATCCCGCCCATCAGCATAACAAGGCTCCCAGTTCTCCATGGCCTGTCCTGCCTTTCTGGATTTTACACTTTTTTCAGATGGCCCTTTTGACCGGGGGGAAGTGAGACTTCATTGTAGTGCAGATTTCCTTTGCAAGCTTGCTTGGTTGGCCAAAAAGGGCGTATGCGTTTTTTCCTGAATATATTCAGGAAAAAACGCATACGCCCTCTTTGGCCAAGTGCATCATTGTGGACGTTCTGCCTCTTTTCCTATGCTTTCAATGCAATTCCAGTCTACCTCCTGAAATCGGTTTCCTGCAATTCTGCCCCGCTTTCAAGTCCTCTTGGCAGCCTTACTTCAGTCTATTTTTGGACGATAGCTGTCATTTATAACTCTGCAGGTTTGTGAATTACAGTGCCCCTGAGCTCCTTTCTTCAACTCGCTTTCTTGTGACCTGGCCGCAACACCGCAGGATGGCTTCAGGCCCTAATCTGGTTCCGGCATGGCACGCTGAGCCTTTGGTTAATTCCTCTTCCTGGTGGGAAATGAGAGTTAAATTTGCCCGTCCAGACACCTCCAGCTAGTCTCCATTGGTTCTTGCTATTCCTGTTCATCTTCCGCAGAAATTGCAAACTGGGCCAAACAGGAGGTTAAAGGGACTGACTCTCCAAGTCGGGAGAGTGTTAGTAAAGCGTCTGGAATGTTGCACCCGAGTACCAGGATACGAAAACTGAGACATATTTGAACACGTCTCCCGATCACATGGTTGATCATACTCTAGGTTCCACATGCATGTTTTAGCTGAAGGAAGAATACCTTAAACCTGGGTAGTTGAAACCCGTGGAATGGGTACCATGCAATATGACTTCAAAGGGTCTTCATTTGCTCACCGAACCTCTCCAATCCTATCACTGCTACGTTTATGCCCCTGTACACATGCTTGATTCTCTTTTGGAGACATAGCAATCCATAGGTTTTAAGATACTTACAAGTCAGGTACATTCTTAGGCGTTTAATATGCGGTGTTGAGTCCATTTCGTTGAGCAAGGAGTAGCTCTTGTCTATTCCATATTTGGCTTAAGGAACTTTATCTGTGCTCATTTCAATCTCTGGTTTTATGCAGCACCCCAACTCACCTTTCCCCTTAAGCAAGCATAAGTTGTTTTTCTAAATTTGAGACCCTGTTCTGTTCTGTAATTCAGTTCCTGTGTAGCCAAGTTTCCATTCCGTGTATTACTGATATCTTATGATGTTTCCTTTTCTGTGTGACTTATTTCAGTTAGAATCATCATACCTGAATCCACTCATTGTGCTGCTAAGGGCCTGATGACACAGATTTCATTGCTGAGTGATATTGCTTTGTAAGTAAATACCACAACTTCTTTATCCATTTTTCACTTTCTGCGATGTTGAACTTGTACTGTAAACGAGGTTCTTGTAAACAGAGCCGTTCCAAACTTTGGGGTGGCTGTGTCTTTTTGATTTTAAATTCCCTAAGCTATAGGACCATAAGTGGAAGTGCCCTAGGCTCTGTTGCTTTGTTTTTTAGATGTTTCAGGAAACACCATACACTTCTCCCAAGTGTCTGTTGGCAATTTACATCCCGCCCATCAGCATAACAAGGCTCCCCGTTCTCAATGGCCTCTTGCCTTTCTGGATTTTACACTTTTTTCAGATGGCCCTTTTGACCGGGGGGAAGTGAGACTTCATTGTAGTGCAGATTTCCTTTGCAAGCTTGCTTGGTTGGCCAAAAAGGGCGTATGCGTTTTTTCCTGAATATATTCAGGAAAAAACGCATACGCCCTTTTTGGCCAAGTGCATCATTGTGGACGTTCTGCCTCTTTTCCTATGCTTTCAATGCAATTCCAGTCTACCTCCTGAAATCGGTTTCCTGCAATTCTGCCCCGCTTTCAAGTCCTCTTGGCAGCCTTACTTCAGTCTATTTTTGGACGATAGCTGTCATTTATAACTCTGCAGGTTT
This sequence comes from Delphinus delphis, assembly GCF_949987515.2. Classification (NCBI taxonomy): domain Eukaryota; kingdom Metazoa; phylum Chordata; class Mammalia; order Artiodactyla; family Delphinidae; genus Delphinus; species Delphinus delphis. The sequence goes on from NW_027192828.1 coordinate 359,062, forward strand.
GTGAATTACAGTGCCCCTGAGCTCCTTTCTTCAACTCGCTTTCTTGTGACCTGGCCGCAACACCGCAGGATGGCTTCAGGCCCTAATCTGGTTCCGGCCCGGCATGCTGAACCTTTGGTTAATTCCTCTTCCTGGTGGGAAATGAGAGTTAAATTTGCCCGTCCAGACACCTCCACCTAGCCTCTCATTGGTTCTCGCTATTCCTGTTCATCTTCCTCAGAAATTGCAAACTGGGCCAAACAGGAGGTTAAAGGCGCTGACTCTCCAAGTGGGGAGAGTGTTAGTAAAGCGTCTGGAATGTTGCACCCGAGTACCAGGGGAGGAAAACTGAGACATATTTGAACACGTCTCCCGATCACATGGTTGATCATACTCTAGGTTCCACATGCATGTTTTAGCTGAAGGAAGAATACCTTAAACCTGGGTAGTTGGAACCCGTGGAATGGGTACCATGCAATATGACTTCAAAGGGTCTTCATTTGCTCACCGAACCTCTCCAATCCTATCACTGCTGCGTTTATGCCCCTGTACACATGCTTGATTCTCTTTCGGAGACATAGCAATCCATAGGTTTTAAGATACTTACTAGTCAGGTACATTCTTAGGCGTTTAATATGGGGTGTTGAGTCCATTTCGTTGAGCAAGGAGTAGCTCTTGTGTATTCCATATTTGGCTTAAGGAACTTTATCTGTGCTCATTTCAATCTCTGGTTTTATGCAGCACCCCAACTCACCTTTACCCTTAAGCAAGAATAAGTTGGTTTTCTAAATTTGAGACCCTGTTCTGTTCTGTAATTCAGTTCCTGTGTAGCCAAGTTTCCATTCCGTGTATTACTGATATCTTATGATGTTTCTTTTTCTGTGTGACTTATTTCAGTTAGAATCATCATACCTGAATCCACTCATTGTGCTGCTAAGGGCCTGATGACACAGATTTCATTGCTGAGTGATATTGCTTTGTAAGTAAATACCACAACTTCTTTATCCATTTTTCACTTTCTGCGATGTTGAACTTGTACTGTAAACGAGGTTCTTGTAAACAGAGCCGTTCCAAACTTTGGGGTGGCTGTGTCTTTTTGATTTTAATTTCCCTAAGCTATAGGACCATAAGTGGAAGTGCCCTAGGCTCTGTTGCTTTGTTTTTTAGATGTTTCAGGAAACACCATACACTTCTCCCGAGTGTCTGTTGGCAATTTACATCCCGCCCATCAGCATAACAAGGCTCCCAGTTCTCCATGGCCTGTCCTGCCTTTCTGGATTTTACACTTTTTGCAGATGGCCCTTTTGACCGGGGGGAAGTGAGACTTCATTGTAGTGCAGATTTCCTTTGCAAGCTTGCTTGGTTGGCCAAAAAGGGCGTATGCGTTTTTTCCTGAATATATTCAGGAAAAAACGCATACGCCCTTTTTGGCCAAGTGCATCATTGTGGACGTTCTGCCTCTTTTCCTATGCTTTCAATGCAATTCCAGTCTACCTCCTGAAATCGGTTTCCTGCAATTCTGCCCCGCTTTCAAGTCCTCTTGGCAGCCTTACTTCAGTCTATTTTTGGACGATAGCTGTCATTTATAACTCTGCAGGTATGTGAATTACAGTGCCCCTGAGCTCCTTTCTTCAACTCGGTTTCTTTTGAGCTGGCCGCAACACCGCAGGATGCCTTCAGGCCCTAATCTGGATCCGGTACGGCATGCTGAGCCTTTGGTTATTTCCTCTTCCTGGTGGGAAATGAGAGTTAAATTTGTCCGTCCAGACACCTCCAGCTAGCCTCTCATTGGTTCTCGCTATTCCTGTTCATCTTCCGCAGAAATTGCAAACTGGGCCAAACAGGAGGTTAAAGGGACTGACTCTCCAAGTGGGGAGAGTGTTAGTAAAGCGTCTGGAATGTTGCACCCGAGTACCAGGGGAGGAAAACTGAGACATATTTGAACACGTCTCCCGATCACATGGTTGATCATACTCTAGGTTCCACATGCATGCTTTAGCTGAAGGAAGAATACCTTAAACCTGGGTAGTTGAAACCCGTGGAATGGGTACCATGCAATATGACTTCACAGGGTCTTCATTTGCTCACCGAACCTCTCCAATCCTATCACTGCTGCGTTTATGCCCCTGTACACATGCTTGATTCTCATTCGGAGACATAGCAATCCATAGGTTTTAAGATACTTACAAGTCAGGTACATTCTTAGGCGTTTAATATGCGGTGTTGAGTCCATTTCGTTGAGCAAGGAGTAGCTCTTGTCTATTCCATATTTGGCTTAAGGAACTTTATCTGTGCTCATTTCAATCTCTGGTTTTATGCAGCACCCCAACTCACCTTTCCCCTTAAGCAAGCATAAGTTGGTTTTCTAAATTTGAGACCCTGTTCTGTTCTGTAATTCAGTTCCTAGGTAGCCAAGTTTCCATTCCGTGTATTACTGATATCTTATGATGTTTCTTTTTCTGTGTGACTTATTTCAGTTAGAATCATCATACCTGAATCCACTCATTGTGCTGCTAAGGGCCTGATGACATAGATTTCATTGCTGAGTGATATTGCTTTGTAAGTGAATACCACAACTTCTTTATCCATTTTTCACTTTCTGTGATGTTGAACTTGTACTGTAAACGAGGTTCTTGTAAACAGAGCCATTCCAAACTTTGGGGTGGCTGTGTCTTTTTGATTTTAATTTCCCTAAGCTATAGGACCATAAGTGGAAGTGCCCTAGGCTCTGTTGCTTTGTTTTTTAGATGTTTCAGGAAACACCATACACTTCTCCCAAGTGTCTTTGGCAATTTACATCCCGCCCATCAGCATAACAAGGCTCCCAGTTCTCAATGGCCTGTTGCCTTTCTGGATTTTACACTTTTTTCAGATGGCCCTTTTGACCGGGGGGAAGTGAGACTTCATTGTAGTGCAGATTTCCTTTGCAAGCTTGCTTGGTTGGCCAAAAAGGGCGTATGCGTTTTTTCCTGAATATATTCAGGAAAAAACGCATACGCCCTTTTTGGCCAAGTGCATCATTGTGGACGTTCTGCCTCTTTTCCTATGCTTTCAATGCAATTCCAGTCTACCTCCTGAAATCGGTTTCCTGCAATTCTGCCCCGCTTTCAAGTCCTCTTGGCAGCCTTACTTCAGTCTATTTTTGGACGATAGCTGTCATTTATAACTCTGCAGGTTTGTGAATTACAGTGCCCCTGAGCTCCTTTCTTCAACTCGCTTTCTTGTGACCTGGCCGCAACACCGCAGGATGGCTTCAGGCCCTAATCTGGTTCCGGCCCGGCATGCTGAGCCTTTGGTTAATTCCTCTTCCTGGTGGGAAATGAGAGTTAAATTTGCCCGTCCAGACACCTCCAGCTAGCCTCTCATTGGTTCTCGCTATTCCTGTTCATCTTCCGCAGAAATTGCAAACTGGGCCAAACAGGAGGTTAAAGGGACTGACTCTCCAAGTGGGGAGAGTGTTAGTAAAGCGTCTGGAATGTTGCACCCGAGTACCAGGGGAGGGAAACTGAGACATATTTGAACACGTCTCCCGATCACATGGTTGATCATACTCTAGGTTCCACATGCATGTTTTAGCTGAAGGAAGAATACCTTAAAACTGGGTAGTTGAAACCCGTGGAATGGGTACCATGCAATATGACTTCAAAGGGTCTTCATTTGCTCACCGAACCTCTCCAATCCTATCACTGCTGCGTTTATGCCCCTGTACACATGCTTGATTCTCTTTCGGAGACATAGCAATCCATAGGTTTTAAGATACTTACAAGTCAGGTACATTCTTAGGCGTTTAATATGCGGTGTTGAGTCCATTTCGTTGAGCAAGGAGTAGCTCTTGTCTATTCCATATTTGGCTTAAGGAACTTTATCTGTGCTCATTTCAATCTCTGGTTTTATGCAGCACCCCAACTCACCTTTACCCTTAAGCAAGCATAAGTTGTTTTTCTAAATTTGAGACCCTGTTCTGTTCTGTAATTCAGTTCCTGTGTAGCCAAGTTTCCATTCCGTGTATTACTGATATCTTATGATGTTTCTTTTTCTGTGTGACTTATTTCAGTTAGAATCATCATACCTGAATCCACTCATTGTGCTGCTAAGGGCCTGATGACATAGATTTCATTGCTGAGTGATATTGCTTTGTAAGTGAATACCACAACTTCTTTATCCATTTTTCACTTTCTGCGATGTTGAACTTGTACTGTAAACGAGGTTCTTGTAAACAGAGCCGTTCCAAACTTTGGGGTGGCTGTGTCTTTTTGATTTTAATTTCCCTAAGCTAAAGGACCATAAGTGGAAGTGCCCTAGGCTCTGTTGCTTTGTTTTTTACATGTTTCAGGAAACACCATACACTTCTCCCGAGTGTCTGTTGGCAATTTACATCCCGCCCATCAGCATAACAAGGCTCCCAGTTCTCCATGGCCTGTCCTGCCTTTCTGGATTTTACACTTTTTGCAGATGGCCCTTTTGACCGGGGGGAAGTGAGACTTCATTGTAGTGCAGATTTCCTTTGCAAGCTTGCTTGGTTGGCCAAAAAGGGCGTATGCGTTTTTTCCTGAATATATTCAGGAAAAAACGCATACGCCCTTTTTGGCCAAGTGCATCATTGTGGACGTTCTGCCTCTTTTCCTATGCTTTCAATGCAATTCCAGTCTACCTCCTGAAATCGGTTTCCTGCAATTCTGCCCCGCTTTCAAGTCCTCTTGGCAGCCTTACTTCAGTCTATTTTTGGACGATAGCTGTCATTTATAACTCTGCAGGTATGTGAATTACAGTGCCCCTGAGCTCCTTTCTTCAACTCGGTTTCTTTTGAGCTGGCCGCAACACCGCAGGATGCCTTCAGGCCCTAATCTGGTTCCGGTACGGCATGCTGAGCCTTTGGTTAATTCCTCTTCCTGGTGGGAAATGAGAGTTAAATTTGTCCGTCCAGACACCTCCAGCTAGCCTCTCATTGGTTCTCACTATTCCTGTTCATCTTCCGCAGAAATTGCAAACTGGGCCAAACAGGAGGTTAAAGGGACTGACTCTCCAAGTGGGGAGAGTGTTAGTAAAGCGTCTGGAATGTTGCACCCGAGTACCAGGGGAGGAAAACTGAGACATATTTGAACACGTCTCCCGATCACATGGTTGATCATACTCTAGGTTCCACATGCATGTTTTAGCTGAAGGAAGAATACCTTAAACCTGGGTAGTTGAAACCCGTGGAATGGGTACCATGCAATATGACTTCAAAGGGTCTTCATTTGCTCACCGAACCTCTCCAATCCTATCACTGCTGCGTTTATGCCCCTGTACACATGCTTGATTCTCATTCGGAGACATAGCAATCCATAGGTTTTAAGATACTTACAAGTCAGGTACATTCTTAGGCGTTTAATATGGGGTGTTGAGTCCATTTCGTTGAGCAAGGAGTAGCTCTTGTCTATTCCATATTTGGCTTAAGGAACTTTATCTGTGCTCATTTCAATCTCTGGTTTTATGCAGCACCCCAACTCACCTTTCCCCTTAAGCAAGCATAAGTTGGTTTTCTAAATTTGAGACCCTGTTCTGTTCTGTAATTCAGTTCCTAGGTAGCCAAGTTTCCATTCCGTGTATTACTGATATCTTATGATGTTTCTTTTTCTGTGTGACTTATTTCAGTTAGAATCATCATACCTGAATCCACTCATTGTGCTGCTAAGGGCCTGATGACATAGATTTCATTGCTGAGTGATATTGCTTTGTAAGTGAATACCACAACTTCTTTATCCATTTTTCACTTTCTGTGATGTTGAACTTGTACTGTAAACGAGGTTCTTGTAAACAGAGCCGTTCCAAACTTTGGGGTGGCTGTGTCTTTTTGATTTTAATTTCCCTAAGCTATAGGACCATAAGTGGAAGTGCCCTAGGCTCTGTTGCTTTGTTTTTTAGATGTTTCAGGAAACACCATACACTTCTCCCAAGTGTCTTTGGCAATTTACATCCCGCCCATCAGCATAACAAGGCTCCCAGTTCTCCATGGCCTGTCCTGCCTTTCTGGATTTTACACTTTTCTCACATGGCCCTTTTGACCGGGGGGAAGTGAGACTTCATTGTAGTGCAGATTTCCTTTGCAAGCTTGCTTGGTTGGCCAAAAAGGGCGTATGCGTTTTTTCCTGAATATATTCAGGAAAAAACGCATACGCCCTTTTTGGCCAAGTGCATCATTGTGGACGTTCTGCCTCTTTTCCTATGCTTTCAATGCAATTCCAGTCTACCTCCTGAAATCGGTTTCCTGCAATTCTGCCCCGCTTTCAAGTCCTCTTGGCAGCCTTACTTCAGTCTATTTTTGGACGATAGCTGTCATTTATAACTCTGCAGGTTTGTGAATTACAGTGCCCCTGAGCTCCTTTCTTCAACTCGCTTTCTTGTGACCTGGCCGCAACACCGCAGGATGGCTTCAGGCCCTAATCTGGTTCCGGCCCGGCATGCTGAGCCTTTGGTTAATTCCTCTTCCTGGTGGGAAATGAGAGTAAATTTGCCCGTCCAGACACCTCCAGCTAGCCTCTCATTGGTTCTCGCTATTCCTGTTCATCTTCCGCAGAAATTGCAAACTGGGCCAAACAGGAGGTTAAAGGGACTGACTCTCCAAGTGGGGAGAGTGTTAGTAAAGCGTCTGGAATGTTGCACCCGAGTACCAGGGGAGGGAAACTGAGACATATTTGAACACGTCTCCCGATCACATGGTTGATCATACTCTAGGTTCCACATGCATGTTTTAGCTGAAGGAAGAATACCTTAAAACTGGGTAGTTGAAACCCGTGGAATGGGTACCATGCAATATGACTTCAAAGGGTCTTCATTTGCTCACCGAACCTCTCCAATCCTATCACTGCTGCGTTTATGCCCCTGTACACATGCTTGATTCTCTTTCGGAGACATAGCAATCAATAGGTTTTAAGATACTTACAAGTCAGGTACATTCTTAGGCGTTTAATATGCGGTGTTGAGTCCATTTCGTTGAGCAAGGAGTAGCTCTTGTCTATTCCATATTTGGCTTAAGGAACTTTATCTGTGCTCATTTCAATCTCTGGTTTTATGCAGCACCCCAACTCACCTTTACCCTTAAGCAAGCATAAGTTGTTTTTCTAAATTTGAGACCCTGTTCTGTTCTGTAATTCAGTTCCTGTGTAGCCAAGTTTCCATTCCGTGTATTACTGATATCTTATGATGTTTCTTTTTCTGTGTGACTTATTTCAGTTAGAATCATCATACCTGAATCCACTCATTGTGCTGCTAAGGGCCTGATGACATAGATTTCATTGCTGAGTGATATTGCTTTGTAAGTGAATACAACAACTTCTTTATCCATTTTTCACTTTCTGCGATGTTGAACTTGTACTGTAAACGAGGTTCTTGTAAACAGAGCCGTTCCAAACTTTGGGGTGGCTGTGTCTTTTTGATTTTAATTTCCCTAAGCTATAGGACCATAAGTGGAAGTGCCCTAGGCTCTGTTGCTTTGTTTTTTAGATGTTTCAGGAAACACCATACACTTCTCCCAAGTGTCTGTTGGCAATTTACATCCCGCCCATCAGCATAACAAGGCTCCCAGTTCTCAATGGCCTGTTGCCTTTCTGGATTTTACACTTTTTTCAGATGGCCCTTTTGACCGGGGGGAAGTGAGACTTCATTGTAGTGCAGATTTCCTTTGCAAGCTTGCTTGGTTGGCCAAAAAGGGCGTATGCGATTTTTCCTGAATATATTCAGGAAAAAACGCATACGCCCTTTTTGGCCAAGTGCATCATTGTGGACGTTCTGCCTCTTTTCCTATGCTTTCAATGCAATTCCAGTCTACCTCCTGAAATCGGTTTCCTGCAATTCTGCCCCGCTTTCAAGTCCTCTTGGCAGCCTTACTTCAGTCTATTTTTGGACGATAGCTGTCATTTATAACTCTGCAGGTTTGTGAATTACAGTGCCCCTGAGCTCCTTTCTTCAACTCGCTTTCTTGTGACCTGGCCGCAACACCGCAGGATGGCTTCAGGCCCTAATCTGGTTCCGGACCGGCATGCTGAGCCTTTGGTTAATTCCTTTTCCTGGTGGGAAATGAGAGTTAAATTTGCCCGTTCAGACACCTCCAGCTAGTCTCTCATTGGTTCTCGCTATTCCTGTTCATCTTCCGCAGAAATTGCAAACTGGGCCAAACAGGAGGTTAAAGGGACTGACTCTCCAAGTGGGGAGAGTGTTAGTAAAGCGTCTGGAATGTTGCACCCGAGTACCAGGGGAGGAAAACTGAGACATATTTGAACACGTCTCTCGATCACATGGTTGATCATACTCTAGGTTCCACATGCATGTTTTAGCTGAAGGAAGAATACCTTAAACCTGGGTAGTTGAAACCCGTGGAATGGGTGCCATGCAATATGATTTCAAAGGGTCTTCATTTGCTCACCGAACCTCTCCAATCCTATCACTGCTGCGTTTATGCCCCTGTACACATGTTTGATTCTCTTTCGGAGATATAGCAATCCATAGGTTTTAAGATACTTACAAGTCAGGTACATTCTTAGGCGTTTAATATGGGGTGTTGAGTCCATTTCATTGAGCAAGGAGTAGCTCTTGTCTATTCCATATTTGGCTTAAGGAACTTTATCTGTGCTCATTTCAATCTCTGGTTTTATGCAGCACCCCAACTCACCTTTACCCTTAAGCAAGAATAAGTTGGTTTTCTAAATTTGAGACCCTGTTCTGTTCTGTAATTCAGTTCCTGTGTAGCCAAGTTTCCATTCCGTGTATTACTGATATCTTATGATGTTTCTTTTTCTGTGTGACTTATTTCAGTTAGAATCATCATACCTGAATCCACTCATTGTGCTGCTAAGGGCCTGATGACACAGATTTCATTGCTGAGTGATATTGCTTTGTAAGTAAATACCACAACTTCTTTATCCATTTTTCACTTTCTGCGATGTTGAACTTGTACTGTAAACGAGGTTCTTGTAAACAGAGCCGTTCCAAACTTTGGGGTGGCTGTGTCTTTTTGATTTTAATTTCCCTAAGCTATAGGACCATAAGTGGAAGTGCCCTAGGTTCTGTTGCTTTGTTTTTTAGATGTTTCAGGAAACACCATACACTTCTCCCGAGTGGTTCTTGGCAATTTACATCCCGCCCATCAGCATAACAAGGCTCCCAGTTCTCCATGGCCTGTGCTGCCTTTCTGGATTTTACACTTTTTTCAGATGGCCCTTTTGACCGGGGGGAAGTGAGACTTCATTGTAGTGCAGATTTCCTTTGCAAGCTTGCTTGGTTGGCCAAAAAGGGCGTATGCGTTTTTTCCTGAATATATTCAGGAAAAAACGCATACGCCCTTTTTGGCCAAGTGCATCATTGTGGACGTTCTGCCTCTTTTCCTATGCTTTCAATGCAATTCCAGTCTACCTCCTGAAATCGGTTTCCTGCAATTCTGCCCCGCTTTCAAGTCCTCTTGGCAGCCTTACTTCAGTCTATTTTTGGACGATAGCTGTCATTTATAACTCTGCAGGTTTGTGAATTACAGTGCCCCTGAGCTCCTTTCTTCAACTCGCTTTCTTGTGACCTGGCCGCAACACCGCAGGATGGCTTCAGGCCCTAATCTGGTTCCGACCCGGCATGCTGAGCCTTTGGTTAATTCCTCTTCCTGGTGGGAAATGAGAGTTAAATTTGCCCGTCCAGACACCTCCAGCTAGCCTCTCATTGGTTCTCGCTATTCCTGTTCATCTTCCGCAGAAATTGCAAACTGGGCCAAACAGGAGGTTAAAGGGACTGACTCTCCAAGTGGGGAGAGTGTTAGTAAAGCGTCTGGAATGTTGCACCCGAGTACCAGGGGAGGAAAACTGAGACATATTTGAACACGTCTCCCGATCACATGGTTGATCATACTCTAGGTTCCACATGCATGTTTTAGCTGAAGGAAGAATACCTTAAACCTGGGTAGTTGAAACCCGTGGAATGGGTACCATGCAATATGACTTCAAAGGGTCTTCATTTGCCACCCAACCTCTCCAATCCTATCACTGCTGCGTTTATGCCCCTGTACACATGCTTGATTCTCTTTCGGAGACATAGCAATCCATAGGTTTTAAGATACTTACAAGTCAGGTACATTCTTAGGCGTTTAATATGCGGTGTTGAGTCCATTTCGTTGAGCAAGGAGTAGCTCTTGTCTATTCCATATTTGGCTTAAGGAACTTTATCTGTGCTCATTTCAATCTCTGGTTTTATGCAGCACCCCAACTCACCTTTACCCTTAAGCAAGCATAAGTTGTTTTTCTAAATTTGAGACACTGTTCTGTTCTGTAATTCAGTTCCTGTGTAGCCAAGTTTCCATTCCGTGTATTACTGATATCTTATGATGTTTCTTTTTCTGTGTGACTTATTTCAGTTAGAATCATCATACCTGAATCCACTCATTGTGCTGCTAAGGGCCTGATGACATAGATTTCATTGCTGAGTGTTATTGCTTTGTAAGTGAATACCACAACTTCTTTATCCATTTTTCACTTTCTGCGATGTTGAACTTGTACTGTAAATGAGATTCTTGTAAACAGAGCCGTTCCAAACTTTGGGGTGGCTGTGTCTTTTTGATTTTAATTTCCCTAAGCTATAGGACCATAAGTGGAAGTGCCCTAGGCTCTGTTGCTTTGTTTTTTAGATGTTTCAGGAAACACCATACACTTCTCCCAAGTGTCTGTTGGCAATTTACATCCCGCCCATCAGCATAACAAGGCTCCCAGTTCTCAAATGCCTGTTGCCTTTCTGGATTTTACACTTTTTTCAGATGGCCCTTTTGACCGGGGGGAAGTGAGACTTCATTGTAGTGCAGATTTCCTTTGCAAGCTTGCTTGGTTGGCCAAAAAGGGCGTATGCGTTTTTTCCTGAATATATTCAGGAAAAAACGCATACGCCCTTTTTGGCCAAGTGCATCATTGTGGACGTTCTGCCTCTTTTCCTATGCTTTCAATGCAATTCCAGTCTACCTCCTGAAATCGGTTTCCTGCAATTCTGCCCCGCTTTCAAGTCCTCTTGGCAGCCTTACTTCAGTCTATTTTTGGACGATAGCTGTCATTTATAACTCTGCAGGTTTGTGAATTACAGTGCCCCTGAGCTCCTTTCTTCAGCTCGCTTTCTTGTGACCTGGCCGCAACACCGCAGGATGGCTTCAGGCCCTAATCTGGTTCCGGCCCGGCATGCTGAGCCTTTGGTTAATTCCTCTTCCTGGTGGGAAATGAGAGTTAAATTTGCCCGTTCAGACACCTCCAGCTAGTCTCTCATTGGTTCTCGCTATTCCTGTTCATGTTCCGCAGAAATTGCAAACTGGGCCAAACAGGAGGTTAAAGGGACTGACTCTCCAAGTGGGGAGAGTGTTAGTAAAGCGTCTGGAATGTTGCACCCGAGTACCAGGGGAGGAAAACTGAGACATATTTGAACACGTCTCCCGATCACATGGTTGATCATACTCTAGGTTCCACATGCATGTTTTAGCTGAAGGAAGAATACCTTAAACCTGGGTAGTTGAAACCCGTGGAATGGGTACCATGCAATATGACTTCAAAGGGTCTTCATTTGCCACCCAACCTCTCCAATCCTATCACTGCTGCGTTTATGCCCCTGTACACATGCTTGATTCTCTTTCGGAGACATAGCAATCCATAGGTTTTAAGATACTTACAAGTCAGGTACATTCTTAGGCGTTTAATATGCGGTGTTGAGTCCATTTCGTTGAGCAAGGAGTAGCTCTTGTCTATTCCATATTTGGCTTAAGGAACTTTATCTGTGCTCATTTCAATCTCTGGTTTTATGCAGCACCCCAACTCACCTTTACCCTTAAGCAAGCATAAGTTGTTTTTCTAAATTTGAGACACTGTTCTGTTCTGTAATTCAGTTCCTGTGTAGCCAAGTTTCCATTCCGTGTATTACTGATATCTTATGATGTTTCTTTTTCTGTGTGACTTATTTCAGTTAGAATCATCATACCTGAATCCACTCATTGTGCTGCTAAGGGCCTGATGACATAGATTTCATTGCTGAGTGTTATTGCTTTGTAAGTGAATACCACAACTTCTTTATCCATTTTTCACTTTCTGCGATGTTGAACTTGTACTGTAAATGAGATTCTTGTAAACAGAGCCGTTCCAAACTTTGGGGTGGCTGTGTCTTTTTGATTTTAATTTCCCTAAGCTATAGGACCATAAGTGGAAGTGCCCTAGGCTCTGTTGCTTTGTTTTTTAGATGTTTCAGGAAACACCATACACTTCTCCCAAGTGTCTGTTGGCAATTTACATCCCGCCCATCAGCATAACAAGGCTCCCAGTTCTCAAATGCCTGTTGCCTTTCTGGATTTTACACTTTTTTCAGATGGCCCTTTTGACCGGGGGGAAGTGAGACTTCATTGTAGTGCAGATTTCCTTTGCAAGCTTGCTTGGTTGGCCAAAAAGTGCGTATGCGTTTTTTCCTGAATATATTCAGGAAAAAACGCATACGCCCTTTTTGGCCAAGTGCATCATTGTGGACGTTCTGCCTCTTTTCCTATGCTTTCAATGCAATTCCAGTCTACCTCCTGAAATCGGTTTCCTGCAATTCTGCCCCGCTTTCAAGTCCTCTTGGCAGCCTTACTTCAGTCTATTTTTGGACGATAGCTGTCATTTATAACTCTGCAGGTTTGTGAATTACAGTGCCCCTGAGCTCCTTTCTTCAGCTCGCTTTCTTGTGACCTGGCCGCAACACCGCAGGATGGCTTCAGGCCCTAATCTGGTTCCGGCCCGGCATGCTGAGCCTTTGGTTAATTCCTCTTCCTGGTGGGAAATGAGAGTTAAATTTGCCCGTTCAGACACCTCCAGCTAGTCTCTCATTGGTTCTCGCTATTCCTGTTCATGTTCCGCAGAAATTGCAAACTGGGCCAAACAGGAGGTTAAAGGGACTGACTCTCCAAGTGGGGAGAGTGTTAGTAAAGCGTCTGGAATGTTGCACCCGAGTACCAGGGGAGGAAAACTGAGACATATTTGAACACGTCTCCCGATCACATGGTTGATCATACTCTAGGTTCCACATGCATGTTTTAGCTGAAGGAAGAATACCTTAAACCTGGGTAGTTGAAACCCGTGGAATGGGTACCATGCAATATGATTTCAAAGGGTCTTCATTTGCTCACCGACCTCTCCAAACCTATCACTGCTGCGTTTATGCCCCTGTACACATGCTTGATTCTCTTTTGGAGACATAGCAATCCATAGGTTTTACGATACTTACTATTCAGGTACATTCTTAGGTGTTTAATATGCGGTGTTGAGTCCATTTCGTTGAGCAAGGAGTAGCTCTTGTCTATTCCATATTTGACTTAAGGAACTTTATCTGTGCTCATTTCAATCTCTGGTTTTATGCAGCACCCCAACTCACCTTTACCCTTAAGCAAGCATAAGTTGGTTTTCTAAATTTGAGACCCTGTTCTGTTCTGTAATTCAGTTCCTGTGTAGCCAAGTTTACATTCCGTGTATTACTGATATCTTATGATGTTTCTTTTTCTGTGTGACTTATTTCAGTTAGAATCATCATACCTGAATCCACTCATTGTGATGCTAAGGGTCTGATGACATAGATTTCATTGCTGAGTGATATTGCTTTGTAAGTAAATACCACAACTTCTTTATCCATTTTTCACTTTCTGTGATGTTGAACTTGTACTGTAAACGAGGTTCTTGTAAACAGAGGCGTCCCAAACTTTGGGGTGGCTGTGTCTTTTTGATTTTAATTTCCCTAAGCTATAGGACCATAAGTGGCAGTGCCCTAGGCTCTGTTGCTTTGTTTTTTAGATGTTTCAGGAAACACCATACACTTCTCCCGAGTGGTTGTTGGCAATTTACATCCCGCCCATCAGCATAACAAGGCTCCCAGTTCTCAATGGCCTGTTGCCTTTCTGGATTTTACACTTTTTTCAGATGGCCCTTTTGACCGGGGGGAAGTGAGACTTCATTGTAGTGCAGATTTCCTTTGCAAGCTTGCTTGGTTGGCCAAAAAGGGCGTATGCGTTTTTTCCTGAATATATTCAGGAAAAAACGCATACGCCCTTTTTGGCCAAGTGCATCATTGTGGACGTTCTGCCTCTTTTCCTATGCTTTCAATGCAATTCCAGTCTACCTCCTGAAATCGGTTTCCTGCAATTCTGCCCCGCTTTCAAGTCCTCTTGGCAGCCTTACTTCAGTCTATTTTTGGACGATAGCTGTCATTTATAACTCTGCAGGTTTGTGAATTACAGTGCCCCTGAGCTCCTTTCTTCAACTCGCTTTCTTGTGACCTGGCCGCAACACCGCAGGATGGCTTCAGGCCCTAATCTGGTTCCGGTACGGCATGCTGAGCCTTTGGTTAATTCCTTTTCCTGGTGGGAAATGAGAGTTAAATTTGCCCGTTCAGACACCTCCAGCTAGTCTCTCATTGGTTCTCGCTATTCCTGTTCATCTTCCGCAGAAATTGCAAACTGGGCCAAACAGGAGGTTAAAGGGACTGACTCTCCAAGTGGGGAGAGTGTTAGTAAAGCGTCTGGAATGTTGCATCCGAGTACCAGGGGAGGAAAACTGAGACATATTTGAACACGTCTCCCGATCACATGGTTGATCATACTCTAGGTTCCACATGCATGTTTTAGCTGAAGGAAGAATACCTTAAACCTGGGTAGTTGAAACCCGTGGAATGGGTGCCATGCAATATGATTTCAAAGGGTCTTCATTTGCTCACCGAACCTCTCCAATCCTATCACTGCTGCGTTTATGCCCCTGTACACATGCTTGATTCTCTTTCGGAGACATAGCAATCCATAGGTTTTAAGATACTTACTAGTCAGGTACATTCTTAGGCGTTTAATATGGGGTGTTGAGTCCATTTCATTGAGCAAGGAGTAGCTCTTGTCTATTCCATATTTGGCTTAAGGAACTTTATCTGTGCTCATTTCAATCTCTGGTTTTATGCAGCACCCCAACTCACCTTTACCCTTAAGCAAGCATAAGTTGGTTTTCTAAATTTGAGACCCTGTTCTGTTCTGTAATTCAGTTCCTGTGTAGCCAAGTTTACATTCCGTGTATTACTGATATCTTATGATGTTTCTTTTTCTGTGTGACTTACTTCAGTTAGAATCATCATACCTGAATCCACTCATTGTGCTGCTAAGGGCCTGATGACATAGATTTCATTGCTGAGTGATATTGCTTTGTAAGTAAATACCACAACTTCTTTATCCATTTTTCACTTTCTGCGATATTGAACTTGTACTGTAAACGAGGTTCTTGTAAACAGAGGCGTCCCAAACTTTGGGGTGGCTGTGTCTTTTTGATTTTAATTTCCCTAAGCTATAGGACCATAAGTGGCAGTGCCCTAGGCTCTGTTGCTTTGTTTTTTAGATGTTTCAGGAAACACCATACACTTCTCCCGAGTGGTTGTTGGCAATTTACATCCCGCCCATCAGCATAACAAGGCTCCCAGTTCTCCATGGCCTGTCCTGCCTTTCTGGATTTTACACTTTTTTCAGATTGCCCTTTTGACCGGGGGGAAGTGAGACTTCATTGTAGTGCAGATTTCCTTTGCAAGCTTGCTTGGTTGGCCAAAAAGGGCGTATGCGTTTTTTCCTGAATATATTCAGGAAAAAACGCATACGCCCTTTTTGGCCAAGTGCATCATTGTGGACGTTCTGCCTCTTTTCCTATGCTTTCAATGCAATTCCAGTCTACCTCCTGAAATCGGATTCCTGCAATTCTGCCCCGCTTTCAAGTCCTCTTGGCAGCCTTACTTCAGTCTATTTTTGGACGATAGCTGTCATTTATAACTCTGCAGGTTTGTGAATTACAGTGCCCCTGAGCTCCTTTCTTCAACTCGCTTTCTTGTGACCTGGCCGCAACACCGCAGGATGGCTTCAGGCCCTAATCTGGTTCCGGCCCGGCATGCTGAGCCTTTGGTTAATTCCTCTTCCTGGTGGGAAATGAGAGTTAAATATGCCCGTCCAGACACCTCCAACTAGCCTCTCATTGGTTCTCGCTATTCTTGTTCATCTTCCGCAGAAATTGCAAACTGGGCCAAACAGGAGGTTAAAGGCGCTGACTCTCCAAGTGGGGAGAGTGTTAGTAAAGCGTCTGGAATGTTGCACCCGAGTACCAGGGGAGGAAAACTGAGACATATTTGAACACGTCTCCTGATCACATGGTTGATCATACTCTAGGTTCCACATGCATGTTTTAGCTGAAGGAAGAATACCTTAAACCTGGGTAGTTGAAACCCGTGGAATGGGTACCATGCAATATGACTTCAAAGGGTCTTCATTTGCTCACCGAACCTCTCCAATCCTATCACTGCTGCGTTTATGCCCCTGTACACATGCTTGATTCTCTTTCGGAGACATAGCAATCCATAGGTTTTAAGATACTTACAAGTCAGGTACATTCTTAGGCGTTTAATATGCGGTGTTGAGTCCATTTCGTTGAGCAAGGAGTAGCTCTTGTCTATTCCATATTTGGCTTAAGGAACTTTATCTGTGCTCATTTCAATCTCTGGTTTTATGCAGCACCTCAACTCACCTTTACCCTTAAGCAAGCATAAGTTGTTTTTCTAAATTTGAGACCCTGTTCTGTTCTGTAATTCAGTTCCTGTGTAGCCAAGTTTCCATTCCGTGTATTACTGATATCTTATGATGTTTCTTTTTCTGTGTGACTTATTTCAGTTAGAATCATCATACCTGAATCCACTCATTGTGCTGCTAAGGGCCTGATGACACAGATTTCATTGCTGAGTGATATTGCTTTGTAAGTAAATACCACAACTTCTTTATCCATTTTTCACTTTCTGCGATGTTGAACTTGTACTGTAAACGAGGTTCTTGTAAACAGAGCCGTTCCAAACTTTGGGGTGGCTGTGTCTTTTTGATTTTAAATTCCCTAAGCTATAGGACCATAAGTGGAAGTGCCCTAGGCTCTGTTGCTTTGTTTTTTAGATGTTTCAGGAAACACCATACACTTCTCCCAAGTGTCTGTTGGCAATTTACATCCCGCCCATCAGCATAACAAGGCTCCCAGTTCTCCATGGCCTGTGCTGCCTTTCTGGATTTTACACTTTTTTCAGATGGCCCTTTTGACCGGGGGGAAGTGAGACTTCATTGTAGTGCAGATTTCCTTTGCAAGCTTGCTTGGTTGGCCAAAAAGGGCGTATGCGTTTTTTCCTGAATATATTCAGGAAAAAACGCATACGCCCTTTTTGGCCAAGTGCATCATTGTGGACGTTCTGCCTCTTTTCCTATGCTTTCAATGCAATTCCAGTCTACCTCCTGAAATCGGTTTCCTGCAATTCTGCCCCGCTTTCAAGTCCTCTTGGCAGCCTTACTTCAGTCTATTTTTGGATGATAGCTGTCATTTATAACTCTGCAGGTTTGTGAATTACAGTGCCCCTGAGCTCCTTTCTTCAACTCGCTTTCTTGTGACCTGGCCGCAACACCGCAGGATGGCTTCAGGCCCTAATCTGGTTCCGACCCGGCATGCTGAGCCTTTGGTTAATTCCTCTTCCTGGTGGTAAATGAGAGTTAAATTTGCCCGTCCAGACACCTCCAGCTAGCCTCTCATTGGTTCTCGCTATTCCTGTTCATCTTCCGCAGAAATTGCAAACTGGGCCAAACAGGAGGTTAAAGGGACTGACTCTCCAAGTGGGGAGAGTGTTAGTAAAGCGTCTGGAATGTTGCACCCGAGTACCAGGGGAGGAAAACTGAGACATATTTGAACTCGTCTCCCGATCACATGGTTGATCATACTCTAGGTTCCACATGCATGGTTTAGCTGAAGGAAGAATACCTTAAACCTGGGTAGTTGAAACCCGTGGAATGGGTACCATGCAATATGACTTCAAAGGGTCTTCATTTGCTCACCGAACCTCTCCAATCCTATCACTGCTGCGTTTATGCCCCTGTACACATGCTTGATTCTCTTTCGGAGACATAGCAATCCATAGGTTTTAAGATACTTACAAGTCAGGTACATTCTTAGGCGTTTAATATGCGGTGTTGAGTCCATTTCGTTGAGCAAGGAGTAGCTCTTGTCTATTCCATATTTGGCTTAAGGAACTTTATCTGTGCTCATTTCAATCTCTGGTTTTATGCAGCACCCCAACTCACCTTTACCCTTAAGCAAGCATAAGTTGTTTTTCTAAATTTGAGACCCTGTTCTGTTCTGTAATTCAGTTCCTGTGTAACCAAGTTTCCATTCCGTGTATTACTGATATCTTATGATGTTTCTTTTTCTGTGTGACTTATTTCAGTTAGAATCATCATACCTGAATCCACTCATTGTGCTGCTAAGGGCCTGATGACATAGATTTCATTGCTGAGTGATATTGCTTTGTAAGTGAATACCACAACTTCTTTATCCATTTTTCACTTTCTGCGATGTTGAACTTGTACGGTAAACGAGGTTCTTGTAAACAGAGCCGTTCCAAACTTTGGGGTGGCTGTGTCTTTTTGATTTTAATTTCCCTAAGCTATAGGACCATAAGTGGAAGTGACCTAGGCTCTGTTGCTTTGTTTTTTAGATGTTTCAGGAAACACCATACACTTCTCCCAAGTATCTGTTGGCAATTTACATCCCGCCCATCAGCATAACAAGGCTCCCAGTTCTCCATGGCCTGTTGCCTTTCTGGATTTTACACTTTTTTCAGATGGCCCTTTTGACCGGGGGGAAGTGAGACTTCATTGTAGTGCAGATTTCCTTTGCAAGCTTGCTTGGTTGGCCAAAAAGGGCGTATGCGTTTTTTCCTGAATATATTCAGGAAAAAACGCATACGCCCTTTTTGGCCAAGTGCATCATTGTGGACGTTCTGCCTCTTTTCCTATGCTTTCAATGCAATTCCAGTCTACCTCCTGAAATCGGTTTCCTGCAATTCTGCCCTGCTTTCAAGTCCTCTTGGCAGCCTTACTTCAGTCTATTTTTGGACGATAGCTGTCATTTATAACTCTGCAGGTTTGTGAATTACAGTGCCCCTGAGCTCCTTTCTTCAACTCGCTTTCTTTTGAGCTGGCCGCAACACCGCAGGATGGCTTCAGGCCGTAATCTGGTTCCGGTACGGCATGCTGAGCCTTTGGTTATTTCCTCTTCCTGGTGGGAAATGAGAGTTAAATTTGCCTGTCCAGACACCTCCAGCTAGTCTCTCATTGGTTCTCGCTATTCCTGTTCATCTTCCGCAGCAATTGCAAACTGGGCCAAACAGGAGGTTAAAGGCGCTGACTCTCCAAGTGGGGAGAGTGTTAGTAAAGCGTCTGGAATGTTGCACCCGAGTACCAGGGGAGGAAAACTGAGACATATTTGAACACGTCTCCCGTTCACATGGTTGATCATACTTGGGTTCCTCATGCATGTTTTAGCTGAAGGAAGAATACCTTAAACCTGGAGAGTTGAGACCCGTGTAATGGGTACCATGCAATATGACTTCAAAGGGTCTTCATTTGCTCACCGAACCTCTCCAATCCTATCACTGCTGCGTTTATGCCCCTGTACACACGCTTGATTCTCTTTCGGAGACATAGCAATCCATAGGTTTTAAGATACTTACTAGTCAGGTACATTCTTAGGCGTTTAATATGCGGTGTTGAGTCCATTTCGTTGAGCAAGGAGTAGCTCTTGTCTATTCCATATTTGGCTTAAGGAACTTTATCTGTGCTCATTTCAATCTCTGGTTTTATGCAGCACCCCAACTCACCTTTACCCTTAAGCAAGCATAAGATGGTTTTCTAAATTTGAGACCCTGTTCTGTTCTGTAATTCAGTTCCTGTTTAGCCAAGTTTCCATTCCATGTATTACTGATATCTTATGATGTTTCTTTTTCTGTGTGACTTATTTCAGTTAGAATCATCATACCTGAATCCACTCATTGTGCTGCTAAGGGCCTGATGACATAGATTTCATTGCTGAGTGATATTGCTTTGTAAGTGAATACCACAACTTCTTTATCCATTTTTCACTTTCTGCGATGTTGAACTTGTACTGTAAACGAGGTTCTTGTAAACAGAGCCGTTCCAAACTTTGGGGTGGCTGTGTCTTTTTGATTTTAATTTCCCTAAGCTATATGACCATAAGTGGAAGAGCCCTAGGTTCTGTTGCTTTGTTTTTTAGATGTTTCAGGAAACACCATACACTTCTCCTGAGTGGTTGTTGGCAATTTACATCCCGCCCATCAGCATAACAAGGCTCCCAGTTCTCCATGGCCTGTCCTGCCTTTCTGGATTTTACACTTTTCTCACATGGCCCTTTTGACCGGGGGGAAGTGAGACTTCATTGTAGTGCAGATTTCCTTTGCAAGCTTGCTTGGTTGGCCAAAAAGGGCGTATGCGTTTTTTCCTGAATATATTCAGGAAAAAACGCATACGCCCTTTTTGGCCAAGTGCATCATTGTGGACGTTCTGCCTCTTTTCCTATGCTTTCAATGCAATTCCAGTCTACCTCCTGAAATCGGTTTCCTGCAATTCTGCCCCGCTTTCAAGTCCTCTTGGCAGCCTTACTTCAGTCTATTTTTGGATGATAGCTGTCATTTATAACTCTGCAGGTTTGTGAATTACAGTGCCCCTGA
Organism: Delphinus delphis; assembly: GCF_949987515.2. Lineage (NCBI taxonomy): Eukaryota > Metazoa > Chordata > Mammalia > Artiodactyla > Delphinidae > Delphinus > Delphinus delphis. The sequence goes on from NW_027192828.1 coordinate 379,603, forward strand.
GCTCCTTTCTTCAACTCGCTTTCTTGTGACCTGGCCGCAACACCGCAGGATGGCTTCAGGCCCTAATCTGGTTCCGACCTGGCATGCTGAGCCTTTGGTTAATTCCTCTTCCTGGTGGGAAATGAGAGTTAAATTTGCCCGTCCAGACACCTCCAGCTAGCCTCTCATTGGTTCTCGCTATTCCTGTTCATCTTCCGCAGAAATTGCAAACTGGGCCAAACAGGAGGTTAAAGGGACTGACTCTCCAAGTGGGGAGAGTGTTAGTAAAGCGTCTGGAATGTTGCACCCGAGTACCAGAGGAGGAAAACTGAGACATATTTGAACCCGTCTCCCGATCACATGGTTGATCATACTCTAGGTTCCACATGCATGTTTTAGCTGAAGGAAGAATACCTTAAACCTGGGTAGTTTAAACCCGTGGAATGGGTACCATGTAATATGACTTCAAAGGGTCTTCATTTGCTCACCAAACCTCTGCAATCCTTTCACTGCTGCGTTTATGCCCCTGTACACATGCTTGATTCTCTTTCGGAGACATAGCAATCCATAGGTTTTAAGATACTTACAAGTCAGGTACATTCTTAGGCGTTTAATATGCGGTGTTGAGTCCATTTCGTTGAGCAAGGAGTAGCTCTTGTCTATTCCATATTTGGCTTAAGGAACTTTATCTGTGCTCATTTCAATCTCTGGTTTTATGCAGCACCCCAACTCACCTTTACCCTTAAGCAAGCATAAGTTGTTTTTCTAAATTTGAGACCCTGTTCTGTTCTGTAATTCAGTTCCTGTGTAGCCAAGTTTCCATTCCGTGTATTACTGATATCTTATGATGTTTCTTTTTCTGTGTGACTTATTTCAGTTAGAATCATCATACCTGAATCCACTCATTGTGCTGCTAAGGGCCTGATGACATAGATTTCATTGCTGAGTGATATTGCTTTGTAAGTGAATACCACAACTTCTTTATCCATTTTTCACTTTCTGCGATGTTGAACTTGTACTGTAAACGAGGTTCTTGTAAACAGAGCCGTTCCAAACTTTGGGGTGGCTGTGTCTTTTTGATTTTAATTTCCCTAAGCTATAGGACCATAAGTGGAAGTGCCCTAGGCTCTGTTGCTTTGTTTTTTAGATGTTTCAGGAAACACCATACACTTCTCCCAAGTGTCTGTTGGCAATTTACATCCCGCCCATCAGCATAACAAGGCTCCCAGTTCTCAATGGCCTGTTGCCTTTCTGGATTTTACACTTTTTTCAGATGGCCCTTTTGACTGGGGGGAAGTGAGACTTCATTGTAGTGCAGATTTCCTTTGCAAGCTTGCTTGGTTGGCCAAAAAGGGCGTATGCGTTTTTTCCTGAATATATTCAGGGAAAAACGCATACGCCCTTTTTGGCCAAGTGCATCATTGTGGACGTTCTGCCTCTTTTCCTATGCTTTCAATGCAATTCCAGTCTACCTCCTGAAATCGGTTTCCTGCAATTCTGCCCCGCTTTCAAGTCCTCTTGGCAGCCTTACTTCAGTCTATTTTTGGACGATAGCTGTCATTTATAACTCTGCAGGTTTGTGAATTACAGTGCCCCTGAGCTCCTTTCTTCAACTCGCTTTCTTGTGACCTGGCCGCAACACCGCAGGATGGCTTCAGGCCCTAATCTGGTTCCGGCACGGCATGCTGAGCCTTTGGTTAATTCCTCTTCCTGGTGGGAAATGAGAGTTAAATTTGCCCGTCCAGACACCTCCAGCTAGCCTCTCATTGGTTCTCGCTATTCCTGTTCATCTTCCGCAGAAATTGCAAACTGGGCCAAACAGGAGGTTAAAGGGACTGACTCTCCAAGTGGGGAGAGTGTTAGTAAAGCGTCTGGAATGTTGCACCCGAGTACCAGGGGAGGAAAACTGAGACATATTTGAACACGTCTCCCATTCACATGGTTGATCATACTCTAGGTTCCACATGCATGTTTTAGCTGAAGGAAGAATACCTTAAACCTGGGTAGTTGAAACCCGTGGAATGGGTACCATGCAATATGACTTCAAAGGGTCTTCATTTGCTCACCGAACCTCTCCAATCCTATCACTGCTGCGTTTATGCCCCTGTACACATGCTTGATTCTCTTTCGGAGACATAGCAATCCATAGGTTTTAAGATACTTACAAGTCAGGTACATTCTTAGGCGTTTAATATGCAGTGTTGAGTCCATTTCGTTGAGCAAGGAGTAGCTCTTGTCTATTCCATATTTGGCTTAAGGAACTTTATCTGTGCTCATTTCAATCTCTGGTTTTATGCAGCACCCCAACTCACCTTTACCCTTAAGCAAGCATAAGTTGTTTTTCTAAATTTGAGACCCTGTTCTGTTCTGTAATTCAGTTCCTGTGCAGCCAAGTTTCCATTCCGTGTATTACTGATATCTTATGATGTTTCTTTTTCTGTGTGACTTATTTCAGTTAGAATCATCATACCTGAATCCACTCATTGTGCTGCTAAGGGCCTGATGACATAGATTTCATTGCTGAGTGATATTGCTTTGTAAGTGAATACCACAACTTCTTTATCCATTTTTCACTTTCTGCGATGTTGAACTTGTACTGTAAACGAGGTTCTTGTAAACAGAGGCGTTCCAAACTTTGGGGTGGCTGTGTCTTTTTGATTTTAATTTCCCTAAGCTATATGACCATAAGTGGAAGTGCCCTAGGTTCTGTTGCTTTGTTTTTTAGATGTTTCAGGAAACACCATACACTTCTCCCGAGTGGTTGTTGGCAATTTACATCCCGCCCATCAGCATAACAAGGCTCCCAGTTCTCCATGGCCTGTCCTGCCTTTCTGGATTTTACACTTTTTTCAGATGGCCCTTTTGACCGGGGGGAAGTGAGACTTCATTGTAGTGCAGATTTCCTTTGCAAGCTTGCTTGGTTGGCCAAAAAGGGCGTATGCGTTTTTTCCTGAATATATTCAGGAAAAAACGCATACGCCCTTTTTGGCCAAGTGCATCATTGTGGACGTTCTGCCTCTTTTCCTATGCTTTCAATGCAATTCCAGTCTACCTCCTGAAATCGGTTTCCTGCAATTCTGCCCCGCTTTCAAGTCCTCTTGGCAGCCTTACTTCAGTCTATTTTTGGACGATAGCTGTCATTTATAACTCTGCAGGTTTGTGAATTACAGTGCCCCTGAGCTCCTTTCTTCAACTCGCTTTCTTGTGACCTGGCCGCAACACCGCAGGATGGCTTCAGGCCCTAATCTGGTTGCGGCACGGCACGCTGAGCCTTTGGTTATTTCCTCTTCCTGGTGGGAAATGAGAGTTAAATTTGCCCGTGCAGACACCTCCAGCTAGCCTCTCATTGGTTCTCGCTATTCCTGTTCATCTTCCGCAGAAATTGCAAACTGGGCCAAACAGGAGGTTAAAGGGACTGACTCTCCAAGTGGGGAGAGTGTTAGTAAAGCGTCTGGAATGTTGCACCCGAGTACCAGGGGAGGAAAACTGAGACATATTTGAACACGTCTCCCGTTCACATGGTTGATCATACTTGGGTTCCACATGCATGTTTTAGCTGAAGGAAGAATACCTTAAACCTGGAGAGTTGAGACCCGTGTAATGGGTACCATGCAATATGACTTCAAAGGGTCTTCATTTGCTCACGAACCTCTCCAATCCTATCACTGCTGCGTTTATGCCCCTGTACACATGCTTGATTCTCTTTCGGAGACATAGCAATCCATAGGTTTTAAGATACTTACTAGTCAGGTACATTCTTAGACGTTTAATATGGGGTGTTGAGTCCATTTCGTTGAGCAAGGAGTAGCTCTTGTCCATTCCATATTTGGCTTAAGGAACTTTATCTGTGCTCATTTCAATCTCTGGTTTTATGCAGCACTCCAACTCACCTTTACCCTTAAGCAAGAATAAGTTGGTGTTCTAAATTTGAGACCCTGTTCTGTTCTGTAATTCAGTTCCTGTGTAGCCAAGTTTACATTCCGTGTATTACTGATATCTTATGATGTTTCTTTTTCTGTGTGACTTATTTCAGTTAGAATCATCATACCTGAATCCACTCATTGTGCTGCTAAGGGCCTGATGACACAGATTTCATTGCTGAGTGATATTGCTTTGTAAGTAAATACCACAACTTCTTTATCCATTTTTCACTTTCTGCGATGTTGAACTTGTACTGTAAACGAGGTTCTTGTAAACAGAGCCGTTCCAAACTTTGGGGTGGCTGTGTCTTTTTGATTTTAATTTCCCTAAGCTATAGGACCATAAGTGGAAGTGCCCTAGGTTCTGTTGCTTTGTTTTTTAGATGTTTCAGGAAACACCATACACTTTTCCCGAGTGGTTGTTGGCAATTTACATCCCGCCCATCAGCATAACAAGGCTCCCATTTCTCCATGGCCTGTCCTGCCTTTCTGGATTTTACACTTTTTTCAGATGGCTCTTTTGACCTGGGGGAAGTGAGACTTCATTGTAGTGCAGATTTCCTTTGCAAGCTTGCTTGGTTGGCCAAAAAGGGCGTATGCGTTTTTTCCTGAATATATTCAGGAAAAAACGCATACGCCCTTTTTGGCCAAGTGCATCATTGTGGACGTTCTGCCTCTTTTCCTATGCTTGCAATGCAATTCCAGTCTACCTCCTGAAATCGGTTTCCTGCAATTCTGCCCCGCTTTCAAGTCCTCTTGGCAGCCTTACTTCAGTCTATTTTTGGACGATAGCTGTCATTTATAACTCTGCAGGTGTGTGAATTACAGTGCCCCTGAGCTCCTTTCTTCAACTTGCTTTCTTGTGACCTGGCCGCAACACCGCAGGATGGCTTCAGGCCCTAATCTGGTTCCGGCACGGCACGCTGAGCCTTTGGTTATTTCCTCTTCCTGGTGGGAAATGAGACTTAAATTTGCCCGTCCAGAAACCTCCAGCTAGCCTCTCATTGGTTCTCGCTATTCCTGTTCATCTTCCGCAGAAATTGCAAACTGTGCCAAACAGGAGGTTAAAGGCGCTGACTCTCCAAGTGGGGAGAGTGTTAGTAAAGCGTCTGGAATGTTGCACCCGAGTACCAGGGGAGGAAAACTGAGACATATTTCAACACGTCTCCCGTTCACATGGTTGATCATACTTGGGTTCCACATGCATGTTTTAGCTGAAGGAAGAATACCTTAAACCTGGAGAGTTGAGACCCGTGTAATGGGTACCATGCAATATGACTTCAAAGGGTCTTCATTTGCTCACCGAACCTCTCCAATCCTATCACTGCTGCGTTTATGCCCCTGTACACATGCTTGATTCTCTTTTGGAGACATAGCAATCCATAGGTTTTACGATACTTACAAGTCAGGTACATTCTTAGGCGTTTAATATGCGGTGTTGAGTCCATTTCGTTGAGCAAGGAGTAGCTCTTGTCTATTCCATATTTGACTTAAGGAACTTTATCTGTGCTCATTTCAATCTCTGGTTTTATGCAGCACCCCAACTCACCTTTACCCTTAAGCAAGCATAAGTTGGTTTTCTAAATTTGAGACCCTGTTCTGTTCTGTAATTCAGTTCCTGTGTAGCCAAGTTTACATTCCGTGTATTACTGATATCTTATGATGTTTCTTTTTCTGTGTGACTTATTTCAGTTAGAATCATCATACCTGAATCCACTCATTGTGATGCTAATGGCCTGATGACATAGATTTCATTGCTGAGTGATATTGCTTTGTAAGTAAATACCACAACTTCTTTATCCATTTTTCACTTTCTGCGATGTTGAACTTGTACTGTAAACGAGGTTCTTGTAAACAGAGGCGTCCCAAACTTTGGGGTGGCTGTGTCTTTTTGATTTTAATTTCCCTAAGCTATAGGACCATAAGTGGCAGTGCCCTAGGCTCTGTTGCTTTGTTTTTTAGATGTTTCAGGAAACACCATACGCTTCTCCTGAGTGGTTGTTGGCAATTTACATCCCGCCCATCAGCATAACAAGGCTCCCAGTTCTCCATGGCCTGTCCTGCCTTTCTGGATTTTACACTTTTTTCAGATGGCCCTTTTGACCGGGGGGAAGTGAGACTTCATTGTAGTGCAGATTTCCTTTGCAAGCTTGCTTGGTTGGCCAAAAAGGGCGTATGCGTTTTTTCCTGAATATATTCAGGAAAAAACGCATACGCCCTTTTTGGCCAAGTGCATCATTGTGGACGTTCTGCCTCTTTTCCTATGCTTTCAATGCAATTCCAGTCTACCTCCTGAAATCGGTTTCCTGCAATTCTGCCCCGCTTTCAAGTCCTCTTGGCAGCCTTACTTCAGTCTATTTTTGGACAATAGCTGTCATTTATAACTCTGCAGGTTTGTGAATTACAGTGCCCCTGAGCTCCTTTCTTCAACTCGCTTTCTTGTGACCTGGCCCCAACACCGCAGGATGGCTTCAGGCCCTAATCTGGTTCCGGCCTGGCATGCTGAGCCTTTGGTTAATTCCTCTTCCTGGTGGGAAATGAGAGTTAAATTTGCCCGTCCAGACACCTCCAGCTAGCCTCTCATTGGTTCTCGCTATTCCTGTTCATCTTCCGCAGAAATTGCAAACTGGGCCAAACAGGAGGTTAAAGGCGCTGACTCTCCAAGTGGGGAGAGTGTTAGTAAAGCGTCTGGAATGTTGCACCCGAGTACCAGGGGAGGAAAACTGAGACATATTTGAACACGTCTCCCGATCACATGGTTGATCATACTCTAGGTTCCACATGCATGTTTTAGCTGAAGGAAGAATACCTTAAACCTGGGTAGTTGAAACCCGTGGAATGGGTACCATGCAATATGACTTCAAAGGGTCTTCATTTGCTCACCGAACCTCTCCAATCCTATCACTGCTGCGTTTATGCCCCTGTACACATGCTTGATTCTCTTTCGGAGACATAGCAATCCATAGGTTTTAAGATACTTACAAGTCAGGTACATTCTTAGGTGTTTAATATGTGGTGTTGAGTCCATTTCGTTGAGCAAGGAGTAGCTCTTGTCTATTCCATATTTGGCTTAAGGAACTTTATCTGTGCTCATTTCAATCTCTGGTTTTATGCAGCACCCCAACTCACCTTTACCCTTAAGCAAGCATAAGTTGTTTTTCTAAATTTGAGACCCTGTTCTGTTCTGTAATTCAGTTCCTGTGTAGCCAAGTTTCCATTCCGTGTATTACTGATATCTTATGATGTTTCTTTTTCTGTGTGACTTATTTCAGTTAGAATCATCATACCTGAATCCACTCATTGTGCTGCTAAGGGCCTGATGACATAGATTTCATTGCTGAGTGATACTGCATTGTACGTAAGTACCACAAGTTCTTTATCCATTTTTCACTTTCTGCGATGTTGAACTTGTACTGTAAACGAGTTTCTTGTAAACAGAGCCGTTCCAAACTTTGGGGTGGCTGTGTCTTTTTGATTTTAATTTCCCTAAGCTATAGGACCATAAGTGGAAGTGCCCTAGGCTCTGTTGCTTTGTTTTTTAGATGTTTCAGGAAACACCATACACTTCTCCCAAGTGTCTGTTGGCAATTTACATCCCGCCCATCAGCATAACAAGGCTCCCAGTTCTCAATGGCCTGTTGCCGTTCTGGATTTTACACTTTTTTCAGATGGCCCTTTTGACCGGGGGGAAGTGAGACTTCATTGTAGTGCAGATTTCCTTTGCAAGCTTGCTTGGTTGGCCAAAAAGGGCGTATGCGTTTTTTCCTGAATATATTCAGGAAAAAACACATATGCCCTTTTTGGCCAAGTGCATCATTGTCGAGTTTCTGACTCTCTTCATATGCTTTCAATGCAATTCCAGTCTACCTCCTGAAATCGGTTTCCTGCAATTCTGCCTTGCTTTCAATGCCTCTTCATAGCCTTACCTCAATATATTTTTTAAAAATAGTTGGTCTTTATAACTCTGCAGGGTTTTGAATTGCAGTGGCCCTTAGCTCCATTTTTTAGCTCTTATTTTTGTGGTATTGCCCCATAACCAAAGGATTCCTTGAAGCCCTATTTTTCTTCTGGGGCACCTGCTGTGCCTTTGGTTAATTCTTCTTAGTGATGTGATATTAGAGTGACATGTGCCCATTGAAACCGCTACAGCTAGTTTCTCACTGGTTCCCCCTATTCCCATTCATCCTCTGCACTAACTGCAGACTATGCGATACCAGAACTTAAAGGCATTGACTCCATGTGGGGATGTTGTTAGTAAAGCGGCTGGAATGTCGATCCGGAGCCCCAGGAGAGGAAAAATGAGGTGCGTTTTAGAAACCTTTCCCGATCATATGGTATACCAGTCGCTGGGTTTCCCAAGCATGGTTTAGCTGTAGGAAGATTCCCTTCAACCTGGAGTGTTGGGACCCTTGGACTGAGTAGCATGAAGTATTGCATTAAACTTTCGGCAGTTGCTCACCAAAGCTCACCAATCCTGTCAGCCCCAAGTGTCCAGCCTTATGTCTTATCCAGCTGTGGGTTTATATGTGGTCAATCCAGGTTGCATCACAGCCCCTGAGCGAATTTTGTAAGAATTTTTCTCTCTTTCATTGTTTCAGCGTTTTGTTTTTAAAATTTATTTCTATAATGGGGTTTAGCTCCTTTTCACTGCTGTGTTTGTGCCGCTCTGCACACACTTGATTCCCTTATGGAGATATATCAATACATGGGTTTTAAGATTCTTATTCCTCAGATATATTTCTCTGCGGTGTATAGGGTGTGTTGAGGCCTGTTCATTGAGCAAGGTGTAGATCTTGTCTAATACCTATTTGGTTTATTGAACGGTATCTGTGCTAATTTCAAACTCTGGTTTTATGCATCACCCCACCTCTCCTTTCCCCTTAAGCTGACATAAGTGTGTTTTCTAAATGTGAGACACTGTTCTGTTCTGTAATTCATTTCTTGTGCAGCCATATTTACCCTCCCTCTATAAGTGATATCTTATGATATGTTTCTTTTTCTGTTTGACTTATTTCAAGTAGTATTATCGGACCTAAATCCACTCTTTATCCTTCTACTAGCCTTATTACATTGATTTCATGGTGAAGAGATATTCCATTGTACATAAGTACCACATCTTCTTTATCCATTGTTCTCTTTCCTGGGATATTTAAGGTGTACTGAAGTTGAGGTTCTTGTAAACAGAGTAGCCCTAAACTGTGGTGTGCTTGTGTCTTGTTGATTTTTAGACTTCCCTAGATATACTCCCATGATTGGAAGTGTCCTATGCTCTGTAGCTCTGTTTTTTAGATGATTTAGGAACCACCATACACTTCTCCAGAGTGGCTCTCGGCAGTTCACACACTGCCCATCAGCGTATAAAGGCTCCCTGTTCTCCATGGCCTGTCCTGCATTTCTGGTTTTTACAATTTTTTAGGATGGCCCTTTTGACCGGTGGGAAGTGAGACTTCTTTGTTGTGCACATTTGCATTGCTTGCTTGCTTCGTTGCCCATAAAGTGCGTATGCGTTTTTTCCTGGATATAATCAGGAAAAAACGCATACGCCCTTTTGGGCCAACTGCATCATTGTCGAAATTCTGCCGCTTTTCATGTGCGTTAAAGACGAGTCCAATCTATCTCTTGAAATCTGTTTCTTGCAATTCTGTCTTGCATTCAGATCCTCTTCTTTGCCTTACCTCAACATATTTTTGGACGTTAGTTTTCATTTATAACTCTGCAGGTTTGTGAATTGCAGTGACCCTGAGCTCCATTTTTTAAGTTGCTCTTTTGTGAGCTGGCCTCAAACCCGCAGGATTGCTTCAGGCCCTATTTTGGCTCCGGCGAGGCAGGCTGAGCCTTTCTTTAATTCTTATTCTTAATGGGAAATTAGAGTGATATGTGCCCGTCCAAACCCCTACAACTCTTCTCTCATTGGTTCCCCCTCTTCCCGTTCATCCTCCTCACAATTTGCAAAATGTGTGAAACAGAAGTTTAAATGTGCTGATTCTCCAAGTGGGGAGATTCTAAGTAGCGTGGCTGGAATGGTGAACAGGAGCACCAGGAGAGGATAAATGAGGTGCATTTTAGACACATCTCCCGATCACATGGTGTACAGTCCTCTGGGTTTTCCATGCATGTTTTAGCTGTAGGAAGATCCCTTGAACCTGCAGATTTGGGACCCATTGAATGGGTACCAGGTAGTATTACTTTAAAGGGTGTGCATTTCCTCACCCAACCTCACATTTCTCTTAGCGCAAACAGTTTCCAGCCTTATGTCTCATCCTGCTGTGGGTCTAGATGTGTTCAATCCATGTTGCATCACCGTCCCTGAGGAAAAGTTGTAAGAGGTTTTCTCTGTCTCTCTGTCGTTTATTTTTTTCAATTTATTACTATATTGGTTACAGCTGATTTTCAAAGCTCTGTTTCTTGCTGCTGTACATCCACTTGATTCGCGTACAGAGAGACATCAATAAATTCTTTTTCAGATTCTTACCAGTCGTATATATTCTTTTCCGGTGACTTGAGTGTGCTGAGTGCAGTTCTTTTAGCTACCGTGTAGGCCTTGTTGATTATCAGTTTGGTATTTGGAATGGTATCTTTGCTAATTTCAACCTCCTGGATGATGCCTCACCCCTCCCCACCTTTCCCGTTTAGCAGCCTTATGCGTGTTTTCTACATATTTGACTATGTTTTTGTTTTGTAATTTATTTCATGTGTAGCCATTTTGGATTCCACCTTTAAGTGATATCTTATGATATGTGTCTTTTTCTTTTTGAATTCTGTCACTTAGAATGATCATACGTAACTCCTCCGGAGTTGTTACAACTGGCCATATTTCATTGATTTCCAGGCTGAATAATATTCCACTCTACCTAAGTACCACATCTCTATCCATTTTTTCCCTCCAGAGACATTTAAGTTATATCCTAGTCGAGGATCTTTTAAACAGAGAGGGGGTAAACATTGGGGTGCCTGTGTCCTCTCGATTTTTGTTTTTCCCAAGATATACGCCCATGAGTGCAAGTGCCCTATGCTCTGTAGCTCATTTTTTAGATGCTTTAGTAAACACAATACACTTCTCCAGAATGGCCGTTGGCAATATACATTTCCACTATAAGTCTCACAGGGCTCCCTCTTCTCGTTGCCCTGTCCTGCATTTCTGTTGTTTACGCTTTATGAGGATGGCTCTTCTGACTGATGCGAAGTGATATCTTTTGTAGTATTGACTTCCAGTGCCCACCTGTTTGGTTGGCTAAAAAAGTGTATGCCCTTTTCTTGAATATATACAGAAAAGAACGCATACACCCTTTTTGGCCAACTGCAATGTTGGCAATGTTCAGCTCCTTTTCTTGTGCTTAATGGCGAGTCCTTTCTACCTCCTCAAATCCCTTTCCTGCCATTCTCCCTTGCTTACAAGTCCTTTTCTCTGACTTTCCTCAAGACATTTTTCAGTGATGGATATTTTCAACTCTGCAGTTTTGTGAATTTTACTGCCCCTGAGTTCCATTGTTCAACTCGTGTTTATGGGAACTGGCCACAAAGCAGCGGGATTTCCTCAAGCCCTATACTGTTTCCATGGGCAACCCTAGCCTTTGGTCAATTCGTCTTCCTGATTGGAAATTAGAGTGACATGTGCCTGTCTGAACACCTAGGACTTGTCTCTCATTGTTCCTCATCCTTCCGCTTCATCCTCTGGACAAATTCCAAACTGTACGCAACAGGATGTTGACAGTGCTGACATCTCCAAGTGGGGAGACTGTTAGTAAAGACGCTGGAGGGGTGAACCCGAGCACCAGGAGATGAGGAGATGAGATGCCTTTTCCAAACTCTTCCCGATCAGACGGTATACCATCCTCTGGGTGTGACAGACATGTTTTAGCAGTAGGAAGAGTCCCATTCATGTAAGGAGAACACCAGGGCTTTTTCAAAATCAGTGTCTCCCCGAAACCCAAACTGGGGAAGTTTTTAAGCTACGGCTACACATATGTTCATTAAGGGCCTTGGGAAGTAGGCAGAGTCCAAACTTTAGATGATTGAAGTCTTCAGGGTCAGAAGCACTCACCACCAGCTTCCCTTAGGCTACACTTTAACTGTCATTGATAGATGATGTCAATAAAAATATCTATTCTTTTTCAGATTATTTCCCCTTATAGGTTATTGCAAAATGTTGAGTGTAGTTCCCTGTGCTATACAGTAGTTCCTTGTTGATGATCTATTTTATACATAGCAGTGTGTATGTGTTCATTCCAAACTGTTAATTTATCCCTCCTCCCACCTTTCCCCTTTGGTAATAATAAATTATAAGATTTTATACTTCTCAGAAATGGGGGAGCTGAAAGAGAGGTATCATTTTCAATGGAAAAGCATTTAAAACAAGATTGAAGGTTTAACCAAGATTATTAGCTGTACATCCTTGGAAAGAAATCACTTCGTTTCTCTAATATTGACCTGACAAATAAGACAAACCTTTTCACTGAACTTGCTTATAAAAAGTGATGGAAATATCAAATGGAAGTGTTAAAAACATCTTATTTTACCCGAGCCTTATACACTGTTCTATGTTAACTACAGTTTGGCTCACACATCTGTTCATTGAGGTTACAATAGTCTCAATTTCTGTTACTGATCCTCCAGAGTGGACCCCAACAAGTGTCCCCCTGCCCAGTGTCATTGGGGCCAACAGATCGAGACTGAGTTTGGTTCACAAGCAAAGGAAACTTTATATTTTGATCAGAGAATGGAGAGGTGAGAGCATGCACTACCCCGTGGGCTGTGGGCTGGGCTGCTGTGTAGAGATCCTGTCAGAGTCAGTGGGAGGGAGGGAGGCGGCGGAGCTCTCGAGGGCCGGGTTGGCTGTAGCTCAGGCTCTATATCGTGGAGTCTGCACTGGGCCCCAGGAGCTGAGGTGTCGACCCAGCCATTCTGCACTAGGAAATCTGGTCTGAAGTGCCGGGTGTGGAACCTCTGCATGCGGGACCCTAGGAGCACGTGAAATTAGACAAAGCACAAAGGATAAAAAAGGTTAGACTTGACTTTATTGCCCAGATTCTATTTTTATCTCCCAGGGATTTTTAATGGGCTTTGCTGGGGACAAACCCCTCCTCTGCCTTTTGTCCCGTTCCTCATTCTTGGAGTGCTGAGGGTGCAGACCCTTCTTCTGTAACTGCTGAGTGCTGAGTTGGGAGCCCTCATACCCTGGGGCGAGGGTCAGAGCTTCTCCCCAGCAGCCTCCCGGTGACGTTGATTGTCCCCAGGACCCCTGCCTCCCTGCTCGTCCACCTGAGCACCAGCATTGGAAGTGTTATAGATTCTAATGACCTTTAAGGGTCCAGGAAAGAGATGTGCAGAGACGCTGTGGGGGCCGGTTTCACCCCGCCCCACATTTGTTCGGCCACCTTAGGCTGACCGTCTCTGCCAGCCTAGATGCTCTGACCAGTAGTCTGCGCTTTCTTCAGTTAGGCCCCTGAATTAACGTACAAACAGCACCAGGTGTCAGAGCCCTGCCCGCTCAACTCCCAGACAGTCCAGGGTCAGTGGTGATCAAGGACCATGATGGCTACTGAGTCAACAGCCTTTTGAAGTAAACAGGAGTCCAGCCGGTCTTATTGGCCACCATCATCACGGTGTCTGTAGGCTTTTCTATGGTGACAGTGTGGTATACTGTTCCCCCGCCAAGATTATTAGCTCCCCTCTGGGTGCAGTAAGTCCTGCAAGCAGTAGTCTACTCTTTTGGGACACACTCTTGTTGTTTTATGAGAGAAACTCCAGGTCAAGTGATGTTCACACGAGTCGTCATGGTGCCCTGTTGCCCCCGGTTATCTCTCTGGATGTTGGAGTTGGAGGGCCTCCTCACTCGAGGTCGGTGTGCCCACGGAGCGAACCCTGCAACTTCAGGGCATGGTTGGTGGTTAGGATCACCACGTGGGGTCCTTTTCCCTTAGGAGGGAGGTGGCCATTTGGGCTGCTGATTTCCAGGTTTTTAGATACCGCCAGTATCTTGGCCAGATGTGGCAGTGGGCCAAGCCCCTTAGTGACCGTAGTTTATCCTACCTGGATGGCATTCTTGCATTGTTCCATTTCAAGTGGTCCCAGTTTTTGCACTAATTCTCCAATGGCAATTCACCTTTCACCGGGAATGTAAAGGTCAAAGGGTTTAGCTAAATTAGGGAGTTCCAGGGCAAGGGTCTGAATTGACTGCTCTTTCCATTCTTGAAAGGCCACTTCTGGATTCTATTCAAAAGGATCATCATCTTTTCCTTTCAGTGTTTCATATAGAGGCCCAGCTAGTAGACTGTAGCTAGGGATCCAGAAGCAGCAAACCCTGGCCTCCCCAGGAACCTCTAAGCTGTCTTCTAGTTTTAGAAAGGGGTAAGGCTGAAAATGGTTTCTTCCCTTTCCTGGGATGGGCTTCTCTGACCTTCTGTGAGAATGAAGCCCAGGCAGGTCACCGCAGTCTGTGATATTTGAGCTTTTTCTTGGACAACTTCTATCCTTTATTGGCTTGGTAGTTCAGAGGCCTCCTTAGTAGGGCTGGTGATCAGAATGTCGTCTGCATATTGAAGGAGGGTTTCCTTTTCCAGAGGTAGAACTTTTAGGTCTTTAGCTAAGCTTTCCCCAAAGATGGTGTGGGAATTTTTGCACCCTTGGGGCCAGACGGCCCGGAAGTATTGTTTTAGTTGTATGTTGAGTCCTGCCACTCACAAGCCAAAATTTCTTGTGACTCTGGGACTAATGGAATACAAAAGAAGGCATCATTGAAGACTAATACAGAATACCATGTCCTGGTGGTTGGTAGAATGACCAGCAGGGTGTAGGAATTAGGAGCAACTGGAGGTATATCCTCGGTGGCTTCACTGACTGTCCTGACATCCTTTACCAGGTCCCCAGCAGCCCATGGGGCTCTCGTGGTCAGACCAATCCCAGAATATGGAGCTCACCTGGGCAGGTACCCCACCCCCACCCCAGCCCACGGGGCTCTCGTGGTCAGGCCCCTCCCAGGATACAGAGCTACCCTTGCAGGTACCGTGGCAGGGCTGGGCACACAGGAACCGTGCACATAGCCCTCATTGCAGAGCACCCCCAGCTCACCTGTCGCTCAGAGCTGACACAGAGCACCTCAGAGCAGGACTTGAACTAACAAACAGCAGCTGCGACAGGTCTGTGACCCTGGGCATCACTCCGTGAGGCCTCCCTCCACCTGGTCTTCCAGAGACTTCCACTGCACCCGGGGCACCAGGCCTCTGTCTCCAACCACCACCCACCCCTCCTCTCCCTGACTCCTGGGTTCCTCTCATTAGGAGAGGGTTTTCTTGAAGTTGTCTCCCACTCATGGGCCAGATAAAATGATTAGAAAACAAGCCAAAGCTGCAGCCCCTTGTCTATCCTGACTCTCAGGAGCCCACACCTGTTCCTTGGACCTGGCCGGTTCAGCAAGTTCCATTTTCTGCAACTGTGAGCCCCTGAGGGGTGATGATTGGCTGACCTGGGCAGCCTTACCGTGCCGGCCAGCCCTCCCCAGGTGTGCCTGGGTTGAGATCAATATAAATACCACTCCAGGCAGCAAGAGCCCCTGCAGCCGTGCCTGACGCCATTTTCTCTGCCCTGTCAGCAGTCTCGGGGCTGGGCTGGTGGGAGGGAGTGAGAGGCCACGGCTTTGTGGGTGGCCCAGTGTGAGTGGGGCTCTGCTGGACTTTCTGCAGCAGTTGCCAGGCTGCCACCTGCTAAAGAAGAGGATGTGTCACCCATACCTGCTGCTGGAATTTCTCCCTGGGCAGAGGTGAGGAAGGAAAAAAGCAGTGGGGGCAGGGACAGGACGGGTATCTCAGGCAGGGAAATGGAAATCTTCCAGAAGAGCACCCAGGGCCAGGACCATCCTGGCTGGCCTGCAGGCACCAAGTCGGCCGGCATGCTGTCACTCGTGTGGCTCTATGGCCCTTCCTCTAGGCTTTCAAGTCCTTGTATATATTCAGGTGTTTTACCTGGGACGGGTGGGAATAGTTCAGCAGCAACTGGCCTGGGGCTCAGCTCACGTTTACTCACAGATGCCTCGGCACGGTGCCCCAGCTTTGCAATGAGGACGCTTGTTGCGTGGGGGCTGCTGGCTGAATGGGAGACGATTCCCCACCACTGACCAACTTCAGAATTGTTTACAACTGGAGCAAGTGCCCTGATACGGTTTTCCTCTGTGTAACTGGTGGGTTCTGTGTTTTTTTTCTCTTTTTCGTTTTTGGTTCAAGGTAGATTTTATTCCTCTTTTTTGTATTTACAGATATAAGCATGGAAATAATTTATTCATATAAATACATGTATGTGCAGGGAATAATTGTTTTTTCTGTTTTATTTTTTAAATTTTATTTCTTTTTAATTTTGAATTTTATTTTATATTTTTATACAGCAGGTTCTTATTGGTTATCTATTTTATACATATAAATGTATACATGCCAATCCCAGTCTCTCAACTCCTCCCACCACCACCCCCCCCAACAGCTTTCCCCCCTTGTTGTCCATACGTTTGTTGTCTACATCTGTTGCTCTATTTATGCCTTGCAAAATGGTTAATCTGTACAGTTTTTCTAGGTTCCACATATATGCATGAATATACAAGATTTGTTTTTCTCTTTCTGACTTACTTCACTCTGTATGACAGTCTCTAGATCCATCGACGTCTCTACAAATGACCCAATTTCATTCCTTTTCATGGCTTAGTAATATTCCATTTTATATATGTACCACAGCTTTATGCATTCGTCTGTCTGTGGGCATTTAGGTTGCTTCCATTACCTCGATATTGTAAATAGTGATGCAATGAACATTGCGGTGAATGACTCTTTTTGATTTATGGTTTTGTCTGGGTATATGTCCAGTACTGGGATTGCTGTATCATATGGTAATTCTATTGTTAGTTTCTTAAGAAATTCCATATTGTTCTCCATAATGACTGTATCAATTTATATTCCCAACAATAGTGGAAGAGGGTTCCTTTTCTCCACACCCTTTCCAGCATTTTTTGTTTGTAGATTTTCAATGATGCCTATTCTACCAGGTGTGAGGTGATACCTCATTGTTGAATCCATTTCGTTGAGCAAGGGGTAGCTCTGGTCTATTACATATTTGGCTTATGGAACGGTATCTGTGCTAATTTCAAACTCTGCTTTTATGCAGCACCCCAACTCACCTTCCCCCTTACGCAGGCATAAGTTGGTTTTCTAAACTTGAGACCCTGTTCTGTTTTGTAATTCAGTTCATGTGTAGCCAAGTTCACATTCCGTGTATTAGTGATACCTTATGATGTTTCTTTTTCTGTGTGACTTATTTCACTTAGAATCATCGTGCCTCAATGCACTCATTATGCTGGTACGGGCCTGGTGACATAGATTTCATTGCTGAGTGGTATTCTGTTGTACATAAGTACCGCAACTTCTTTATCCATTATTTGCTCTCTGGGATATTTAACTTGTGCCGTAGAAGAGATTTCTGTAAAAAGAGCCATCCCAAATTTTGGGGTTGCTGTGTCTTTTTGATATTAATTTCCCTAAGCTATAGGACCATAAGTGGAAGTGCCCTAGGCTCTGTTGCTTTGTTTTTTAGATGTTTCAGGAAACACCATACACATCTCCCGAGTGTCTGTTGGCAATTTACATCCCACCCATCAGCATAACAAGGCTCCCAGTTCTCCATGGCCTGTCCTGCCTTTCTGGGTTTTACACTTTTTTCAGATGGCCCTTTTGACCGGGGGGAAGTGAGACTTCATTGTAGTGCAGATTTCCTTTGCAAGCTTGCTTGGTTGGCCAAAAAGGGCGTATGCGTTTTTTCCTGAATATATTCAGGAAAAAACGCATACGCCCTTTTGGCCAAGTGCATCATTGTGGACGTTCTGCCTCTTTTCCTATGCTTTCAATGCAATTCCAGTCTACCTCCTGAAATCGGTTTCCTGCAATTCTGCCCCGCTTTCAAGTCCTCTTGGCAGCCTTACTTCAGTATATTTTTGGACGATAGCTGTCATTTATAACTCTGCAGGTTTGTGAATTACAGTGCCCCTGAGCTCCTTTCTTCAACTCGCTTTCTTGTGACCTGGCCGCAACACCGCAGGATGGCTTCAGGCCCTAATCTGGTTCCGGCCCGGCACGCTGAGCCTTTGGTTAATTCCTCTTCCTGGTGGGAAATGAGAGTTAAATTTGCCCGTCCAGACACCTCCAGCTAGTCTCTCATTGGTTCTCGCTATTCCTGTTCATCTTCCGCAGAAATTGCAAACTGGGCCAAACAGGAGGTTAAAGGCACTGACTCTCCAAGTCGGGAGAGTGTTAGTAAAGCGTCTGGAATGTTGCACCCGAGTACCAGGGGAGGAAAACTGAGACATATTTGAACACGTTTCCCGATCGCATGGTTGATCATACTCTGGGTTCCACATGCATGTTTTAGCTGAAGGAAGAATACCTAAAACCTGGGTAGTTGAAACCCGTGGAATGGGTACCATGCAATATGACTTCAATGGGTCTTCATTTCCTCACCGAATCTCTCCAATCCTATCACTGCTGCGTTTATGCCCCTGTACACATGCTTGATTCTGTTTCGGAGACATAGCAATCCATAGGTTTTAAGATACTTACTAGTCAGGTACATTCTTAGGCGTTTAATATGCGGTGTTGAGTCCATTTCGTTGAGCAAGGAGTAGCTCTTGTCTATTCCATATTTGGCTTAAGGAACTTTATCTGTGCTCATTTCAATCTCTGGTTTTATGCAGCACCCCAACTCACCTTTCCCCTTAAGCAAGCATAAGTTGGTTTTCTAAATTTGAGACCCTGTTCTGTTCTGTAATTCAGTTCCTGTGTAGCCAAGTTTCCATTCCGTGTATTACTGATATCTTATGATGTTTCTTTTTCTGTGTGACTTATTTCAGTTAGAATCATCATACCTGAATCCACTCATTGTGCTGCTAAGGGCCTGATGACACAGATTTCATTGCTGAGTGATATTGCTTTGTAAGTAAATACCACAACTTCTTTATCCATTTTTCAATTTCTGCGATGTTGAACTTGTACTGTAAACGAGGTTCTTGTAAACAGAGCCGTTCCAAACTTTGGGGTGGCTGTGTCTTTTTGATTTTAAATTCCCTAAGCTATAGGACCATAAGTGGAAGTGCCCTAGGCTCTGTTGCTTTGTTTTTTAGATGTTTCAGGAAACACCATACACTTCTCCCGAGTGGTTGTTGGCAATTTACATCCCGCCCATCAGCATAACAAGGCTCCCAGTTCTCCATGGCCTGTCCTGCCTTTCTGGATTTTACACTTTTTTCAGATGGCCCTTTTGACCGGGGGGAAGTGAGACTTCATTGTAGTGCAGATTTCCTTTGCAAGCTTGCTTGGTTGGCCAAAAAGGGCGTATGCGTTTTTTCCTGAATATATTCAGGAAAAAACGCATACGCCCTTTTTGGCCAAGTGCATCATTGTGGACGTTCTGCCTCTTTTCCTATGCTTTCAATGCAATTCCAGTCTACCTCCTGAAATTGGTTTCCTGCAATGCTGCCCCGCTTTCAAGTCCTCTTGGCAGCCTTACTTCAGTCTATTTTTGGACGATAGCTGTCATTTATAACTCTGCAGGTTTGTGAATTACAGTGCCCCTGAGCTCCTTTCTTCAACTCGCTTTCTTGTGACCTGGCCGCAACACCGCAGGATGGCTTCAGGCCCTAATCTGGTTCTGGCACGGCACGCTGAGCCTTTGGTTAATTCCTCTTCCTGGTGGGAAATGAGAGTTAAATTTGCCCGTCCAGACACCTCCAGCTAGTCTCTCATTGGTTCTCGCTATTCCTGTTCATCTTCCGCAGAAATTGCAAACTGGGCCAAACAGGAGGTTAAAGGGACTGACTCTCCAAGTCGGGAGAGTGTTAGTAAAGCGTCTGGAATGTTGCACCCGAGTACCAGGGTACGAAAACTGAGACATATTTGAACACGTCTCCCGATCACATGGTTGATCATACTCTGGGTTCCACATGCATGTTTTAGCTGAAGGAAGAATACCTTAAACCTGGGTAGTTGAAACCCGTGGAATGGGTACCATGCAATATGACTTCAAAGGGTCTTCATTTGCTCACCGAACCTCTCCAATCCTATCACTGCTGCGTTTATGCCCCTGTACACATGCTTGATTCTCTTTCGGAGACATAGCAATCCATAGGTTTTAAGATACTTACTAGTCAGGTACATTCTTAGGCGTTTAATATGGGGTGTTTAGTCCATTTCGTTGAGCAAGGAGTAGCTCTTGTCTATTCCATATTTGGCTTAAGGAATTTTATCTGTGCTCATTTCAATCTCTGGTTTTATGCAGCAACCCAACTCACCTTTCCCCTTAAGCAAGCATAAGTTGGTTTTCTAAATTTGAGACCCTGTTCTGTTTTGGAATGCAGTTCCTGTGTAGCCAAGTTTACATTCCGTGTATTAGTGATATCTTATGATGTTTCCTTTTCTGTGTGACTTATTTCAGTTAGAATCATCGTACCTGAATCCACTCATTATGCTGCTATGGGCCTGATGACATAGATTTCATTGCTGAGTGATACTGCATTGTACGTAAGTACCACAAGTTCTTTATCCATTTTTCTCTTTCTTTGATATTGAACTTGTACGGTAAACGAGGTTCTTGTAAACGGAGGCGTTCGAAACTTTGGGGTGGCTGTGTCTTTTTTGATTTTAATTTCCCTAAGCTATAGGACCATAAGTGGAAGTGCCCTAGGCTCTGTTGCTTTGTTTTTTAGATGTTTCAGGAAACACCATACACTTCTCCTGAGTGTCTGTTGGCAATTTACATCCCGCCCATCAGCATAACAAGGCTCCCAGTTCTCCTTGGCCTGTCCTGCCTTTCTGGATTTTACACTTTTTTCAGATGGCCCTTTTAACCGGGGAGAAGTGAGACTTCATTGTACTGCAGATTTCCTTTGCAAGTTTGCTTGGTTGACCAAAAAGGGCGTATGCGTTTTTCCCTGAATATATTCAGGAAAAAACGCATACGCCCTTTTTGGCCAAGTGCATCATTGTGGACGTTCTGCCTCTTTTCCTATGCTTTCAATGCAATTCCAGTCTACCTCCTGAAATCGGTTTCCTGCAATTCTGCCCCGCTTTCAAGTCCTCTTGGCAGCCTTACTTCAGTCTATTTTTGGACGATAGCTGTCATTTATAACTCTGCAGGTTTGTGAATTACAGTGCCCCTGAGCTCCTTTCTTCAACTCGCTTTCTTCTGACCTGGCCGCAACACCGCAGGATGTCTTCAGGCCCTAATCTGGTTCTGGCACGGCACGCTGAGCCTTTGGTTAATTCCTCTTCCTGGTGGGAAATGAGAGTTAAATTTGCCCATCCTAACACCTCCAGCTAGTCTCTCATTGATTCTCGCTATTCCTGTTCATCTTCCGCAGAAATTGCAAACTGGGCCAAACAGGAGGTTAAAGGGACTGACTCTCCAAGTGGGGAGAGTGTTAGTAAGCGTCTGGAATGTTGCACCTGAGTACCAGGGTACGAAAACTGAGACATATTTGAACACGTCTCCCGATCACATGGTTGATCATACTCTAGGTTCCACATGCATGTTTTAGCTGAAGGAAGAATACCTTAAACCTGGGTAGTTGAAACCCGTGAAATGGGTACCATGCAATATGACTTCAAACGGTCTTCATTTGCTCACCGAACCTCTCCAATCCTATCACTGCTGCGTTTATGCCCCTGTACACATGCTTGATTCTCTTTCGGAGACATAGCAATCCATAGGTTTTAAGATACTTACTAGACAGGTACATTCTTAGGCGTTTAATATGCGGTGTTGAGTCCATTTCGTTGAGCAAGGAGTAGCTCTTGTCTATTCCATATTTGGCTTAAGGAACTTTATCTGTGCTCATTTCAATCTCTGGTTTTATGCAGCACCCCAACTCACCTTTACCCTTAAGCAAGCATAAGTTGGTTTTCTAAATTTGAGACCCTGTTCTGTTCTGTAATTCAGTTCCTGTATAGCCAAGTTTACATTCCGTGTATTAGTGATATCTTATGATGTTTCTTTTTCTGTGTGACTTATTTCAGTTAGAATTATCGTACCTGAATCCACTCATTATGCTGCTACGGGCCTGATGACATAGATTTCATTGCTGAGTGATACTGCATTGTACGTAAGTACCACAAGTTCTTTATCCATTTTTCACTTTCTGCGATGTTGAACTTGTACTGTAAACGAGGTTCTTGTAAACAGAGCCGTTCCAAACTTTGGGGTGGCTGTGTCTTTTTGATTTTAATTTCCCTAAGCTATAGGACCATAAGTGGAAGTGCCCTAGGCTCTGTTGCTTTGTTTTTTAGATGTTTCAGGAAACACCATACACTTCTCCCGAGTGGTTGTTGGCAATTTACATCCCGCCCATCAGCATAACAAGGCTCCCAGTTCTCCATGGCCTGTCCTGCCTTTCTGGATTTTACACGTTTTTCAGATGGCCCTTTTGACCGGGGGGAAGTGAGACTTCATTGTACTGCAGATTTCCTTTGCAAGTTTGCTTGGTTGGCCAAAAAGGGCGTATGCGTTTTTTCCTGAATATATTCAGGAAAAAACGCATACGCCCTTTTTGGCCAAGTGCATCATTGTGGACGTTCTGCCTCTTTTCCTATGCTTTCAATGCAATTCCAGTCTACCTCCTGAAATCGGTTTCCTGCAATTCTGCCCCGCTTTCAAGTCCTCTTGGCAGCCTTACTTCAGTCTATTTTTGGACGATAGCTGTCATTTATAACTCTGCAGGTTTGTGAATTACAGTGCCCCTGAGCTCCTTTCTTCAACTTGCTTTCTTCTGACCTGGCCGCAACACCGCAGGATGGCTTCAGGCCCTAATCTGGTTCCGGCACGGCACGCTGAGCCTTTGGTTATTTCCTCTTCCTGGTGGGAAATGAGAGTTAAATTTGCCCGTCCAGACACCTCCAGCTAGTCTCTCATTGGTTCTCGCTATTCCTGTTCATCTTCCGCAGAAATTGCAAACTGGGCCAAACAGGAGGTTAAAGGCGCTGACTTTCCAAGTGGGGAGAGTGTTAGTAAAGCGTCTGGAATGTTGCACCCGAGTACCAGGGTACGAAAATTGAGACATATTTGAACACGTCTCCCGTTCACATGGTTGATCATACTTGGGTTCCACATGCATGTTTTAGCTGAAGGAAGAATACCTTAAACCTGGGTAGTTGAAACCCGTGGAATGGGTACCATGCAATATGACTTCAAAGGGTCTTCATTTGCTCACTGAACCTCTCCAATCCTATCACTGCTGCGTTTATGCCCCTGTACACATGCTTGATTCTCTTTCGGAGACATAGCAATCCATAGGTTTTAAGATACTTACTAGTCAGGTACATTCTTAGGCGTTTAATATGCGGTGTTGAGTCCATTTCGTTGAGCAAGGAGTAGCTCTTGTCTATTCCATATTTGGCTTAAGGAACTTTATCTGTGCTCATTTCAATCTCTGGTTTTATGCAGCACCCCAACTCACCTTTCCCCTTAAGAAAGCATAAGTTGGTTTTCTAAATTTGAGACCCTGTTCTGTTCTGTAATTCAGTTCCTGTGTAGCCAAGTTTACATTCCGTGTATTACTGATATCTTATGATGTTTCTTTTTCTGTGTGACTTATTTCAGTTAGAATCATCGTACCTGAATCCACTCATTATGCTGCTAAGGGCCTGATGACATAGATTTCATTGCTGAGTGATACTGCATTGTACGTAAGTACCACAAGTTCTTTATCCATTTTTCACTTTCTGTGATGTTGAACTTGTACTGTAAACGAGGTTCTTGTAAACAGAGCCGTTCGAAACTTTGGGGTGGCTGTGTCTTTTTGATTTTAAATTCCCTAAGCTATAGGACCATAAGTGGAAGTGCCCTAGGCTCTGTTGCTTTGTTTTTTAGATGTTTCAGGAAACACCATACACTTCTCCCGAGTGTCTGTTGGCAATTTACATCCCACCCATCAGCATAACAAGGCTCCCAGTTCTCCATGGCCTGTCCTGCCTTTCTGGGTTTTACACTTTTTTCAGATGGCCCTTTTGACCGGGGGGAAGTGAGACTTCATTGTAGTGCAGATTTCCTTTGCAAGCTTGCTTGGTTGGCCAAAAAGGGCGTATGCGTTTTTTCCTGAATATATTCAGGAAAAAACGCATACGCCCTTTTGGCCAAGTGCATCATTGTGGACGTTCTGCCTCTTTTCCTATGCTTTCAATGCAATTCCAGTCTACCTCCTGAAATCGGTTTCCTGCAATTCTGCCCCGCTTTCAAGTCCTCTTGGCAGCCTTACTTCAGTATATTTTTGGACGATAGCTGTCATTTATAACTCTGCAGGTTTGTGAATTACAGTGCCCCTGAGCTCCTTTCTTCAACTCGCTTTCTTGTGACCTGGCCGCAACACCGCAGGATGGCTTCAGGCCCTAATCTGGTTCCGGCCCGGCACGCTGAGCCTTTGGTTAATTCCTCTTCCTGGTGGGAAATGAGAGTTAAATTTGCCCGTCCAGACACCTCCAGCTAGTCTCTCATTGGTTCTCGCTATTCCTGTTCATCTTCCGCAGAAATTGCAAACTGGGCCAAACAGGAGGTTAAAGGCACTGACTCTCCAGGTCGGGAGAGTGTTAGTAAAGCGTCTGGAATGTTGCACCCGAGTACCAGGGGAGGAAAACTGAGACATATTTGAACACGTTTCCCGATCGCATGGTTGATCATACTCTGGGTTCCACATGCATGTTTTAGCTGAAGGAAGAATACCTAAAACCTGGGTAGTTTAAACCCGTGGAATGGGTACCATGCAATATGACTTCAATGGGTCTTCATTTCCTCACCGAATCTCTCCAATCCTATCACTGCTGCGTTTATGCCCCTGTACACATGCTTGATTCTGTTTCGGAGACATAGCAATCCATAGGTTTTAAGATACTTACTAGTCAGGTACATTCTTAGGCGTTTAATATGCGGTGTTGAGTCCATTTCGTTGAGCAAGGAGTAGCTCTTGTCTATTCCATATTTGGCTTAAGGAACTTTATCTGTGCTCATTTCAATCTCTGGTTTTATGCAGCACCCCAACTCACCTTTCCCCTTAAGCAAGCATAAGTTGGTTTTCTAAATTTGAGACCCTGTTCTGTTCTGTAATTCAGTTCCTGTGTAGCCAAGTTTCCATTCCGTGTATTACTGATATCTTATGATGTTTCTTTTTCTGTGTGACTTATTTCAGTTAGAATCATCATACCTGAATCCACTCATTGTGCTGCTAAGGGCCTGATGACACAGATTTCATTGCTGAGTGATATTGCTTTGTAAGTAAATACCACAACTTCTTTATCCATTTTTCAATTTCTGCGATGTTGAACTTGTACTGTAAACGAGGTTCTTGTAAACAGAGCCGTTCCAAACTTTGGGGTGGCTGTGTCTTTTTGATTTTAAATTCCCTAAGCTATAGGACCATAAGTGGAAGTGCCCTAGGCTCTGTTGCTTTGTTTTTTAGATGTTTCAGGAAACACCATACACTTCTCCCGAGTGGTTGTTGGCAATTTACATCCCGCCCATCAGCATAACAAGGCTCCCAGTTCTCCATGGCCTGTCCTGCCTTTCTGGATTTTACACTTTTTTCAGATGGCCCTTTTGACCGGGGGGAAGTGAGACTTCATTGTAGTGCAGATTTCCTTTGCAAGCTTGCTTGGTTGGCCAAAAAGGGCGTATGCGTTTTTTCCTGAATATATTCAGGAAAAAACGCATACGCCCTTTTTGGCCAAGTGCATCATTGTGGACGTTCTGCCTCTTTTCCTATGCTTTCAATGCAATTCCAGTCTACCTCCTGAAATTGGTTTCCTGCAATGCTGCCCCGCTTTCAAGTCCTCTTGGCAGCCTTACTTCAGTCTATTTTTGGACGATAGCTGTCATTTATAACTCTGCAGGTTTGTGAATTACAGTGCCCCTGAGCTCCTTTCTTCAACTCGCTTTCTTGTGACCTGGCCGCAACACCGCAGGATGGCTTCAGGCCCTAATCTGGTTCTGGCACGGCACGCTGAGCCTTTGGTTAATTCCTCTTCCTGGTGGGAAATGAGAGTTAAATTTGCCCGTCCAGACACCTCCAGCTAGTCTCTCATTGGTTCTCGCTATTCCTGTTCATCTTCCGCAGAAATTGCAAACTGGGCCAAACAGGAGGTTAAAGGGACTGACTCTCCAAGTCGGGAGAGTGTTAGTAAAGCGTCTGGAATGTTGCACCCGAGTACCAGGGTACGAAAACTGAGACATATTTGAACACGTCTCCCGATCACATGGTTGATCATACTCTGGGTTCCACATGCATGTTTTAGCTGAAGGAAGAATACCTTAAACCTGGGTAGTTGAAACCCGTGGAATGGGTACCATGCAATATGACTTCAAAGGGTCTTCATTTGCTCACCGAACCTCTCCAATCCTATCACTGCTGCGTTTATGCCCCTGTACACATGCTTGATTCTCTTTCGGAGACATAGCAATCCATAGGTTTTAAGATACTTACTAGTCAGGTACATTCTTAGGCGTTTAATATGGGGTGTTTAGTCCATTTCGTTGAGCAAGGAGTAGCTCTTGTCTATTCCATATTTGGCTTAAGGAATTTTATCTGTGCTCATTTCAATCTCTGGTTTTATGCAGCAACCCAACTCACCTTTCCCCTTAAGCAAGCATAAGTTGGTTTTCTAAATTTGAGACCCTGTTCTGTTTTGGAATGCAGTTCCTGTGTAGCCAAGTTTACATTCCGTGTATTAGTGATATCTTATGATGTTTCCTTTTCTGTGTGACTTATTTCAGTTAGAATAATCGTACCTGAATCCACTCATTATGCTGCTATGGGCCTGATGACATAGATTTCATTGCTGAGTGATACTGCATTGTACGTAAGTACCACAAGTTCTTTATCCATTTTTCTCTTTCTTTGATATTGAACTTGTACGGTAAACGAGGTTCTTGTAAACGGAGGCGTTCGAAACTTTGGGGTGGCTGTGTCTTTTTTGATTTTAATTTCCCTAAGCTATAGGACCATAAGTGGAAGTGCCCTAGGCTCTGTTGCTTTGTTTTTTAGATGTTTCAGGAAACACCATACACTTCTCCTGAGTGTCTGTTGGCAATTTACATCCCGCCCATCAGCATAACAAGGCTCCCAGTTCTCCTTGGCCTGTCCTGCCTTTCTGGATTTTACACTTTTTTCAGATGGCCCTTTTAACCGGGGAGAAGTGAGACTTCATTGTACTGCAGATTTCCTTTGCAAGTTTGCTTGGTTGACCAAAAAGGGCGTATGCGTTTTTCCCTGAATATATTCAGGAAAAAACGCATACGCCCTTTTTGGCCAAGTGCATCATTGTGGACGTTCTGCCTCTTTTCCTATGCTTTCAATGCAATTCCAGTCTACCTCCTGAAATCGGTTTCCTGCAATTCTGCCCCGCTTTCAAGTCCTCTTGGCAGCCTTACTTCAGTCTATTTTTGGACGATAGCTGTCATTTATAACTCTGCAGGTTTGTGAATTACAGTGCCCCTGAGCTCCTTTCTTCAACTCGCTTTCTTCTGACCTGGCCGCAACACCGCAGGATGTCTTCAGGCCCTAATCTGGTTCTGGCACGGCACGCTGAGCCTTTGGTTAATTCCTCTTCCTGGTGGGAAATGAGAGTTAAATTTGCCCATCCTAACACCTCCAGCTAGTCTCTCATTGATTCTCGCTATTCCTGTTCATCTTCCGCAGAAATTGCAAACTGGGCCAAACAGGAGGTTAAAGGGACTGACTCTCCAAGTGGGGAGAGTGTTAGTAAGCGTCTGGAATGTTGCACCTGAGTACCAGGGTACGAAAACTGAGACATATTTGAACACGTCTCCCGATCACATGGTTGATCATACTCTAGGTTCCACATGCATGTTTTAGCTGAAGGAAGAATACCTTAAACCTGGGTAGTTGAAACCCGTGAAATGGGTACCATGCAATATGACTTCAAACGGTCTTCATTTGCTCACCGAACCTCTCCAATCCTATCACTGCTGCGTTTATGCCCCTGTACACATGCTTGATTCTCTTTCGGAGACATAGCAATCCATAGGTTTTAAGATACTTACTAGACAGGTACATTCTTAGGCGTTTAATATGCGGTGTTGAGTCCATTTCGTTGAGCAAGGAGTAGCTCTTGTCTATTCCATATTTGGCTTAAGGAACTTTATCTGTGCTCATTTCAATCTCTGGTTTTATGCAGCACCCCAACTCACCTTTACCCTTAAGCAAGCATAAGTTGGTTTTCTAAATTTGAGACCCTGTTCTGTTCTGTAATTCAGTTCCTGTATAGCCAAGTTTACATTCCGTGTATTAGTGATATCTTATGATGTTTCTTTTTCTGTGTGACTTATTTCAGTTAGAATTATCGTACCTGAATCCACTCATTATGCTGCTACGGGCCTGATGACATAGATTTCATTGCTGAGTGATACTGCATTGTACGTAAGTACCACAAGTTCTTTATCCATTTTTCACTTTCTGCGATGTTGAACTTGTACTGTAAACGAGGTTCTTGTAAACAGAGCCGTTCCAAACTTTGGGGTGGCTGTGTCTTTTTGATTTTAATTTCCCTAAGCTATAGGACCATAAGTGGAAGTGCCCTAGGCTCTGTTGCTTTGTTTTTTAGATGTTTCAGGAAACACCATACACTTCTCCCGAGTGGTTGTTGGCAATTTACATCCCGCCCATCAGCATAACAAGGCTCCCAGTTCTCCATGGCCTGTCCTGCCTTTCTGGATTTTACACGTTTTTCAGATGGCCCTTTTGACCGGGGGGAAGTGAGACTTCATTGTACTGCAGATTTCCTTTGCAAGTTTGCTTGGTTGGCCAAAAAGGGCGTATGCGTTTTTTCCTGAATATATTCAGGAAAAAACGCATACGCCCTTTTTGGCCAAGTGCATCATTGTGGACGTTCTGCCTCTTTTCCTATGCTTTCAATGCAATTCCAGTCTACCTCCTGAAATCGGTTTCCTGCAATTCTGCCCCGCTTTCAAGTCCTCTTGGCAGCCTTACTTCAGTCTATTTTTGGACGATAGCTGTCATTTATAACTCTGCAGGTTTGTGAATTACAGTGCCCCTGAGCTCCTTTCTTCAACTCGCTTTCTTCTGACCTGGCCGCAACACCGCAGGATGGCTTCAGGCCCTAATCTGGTTCCGGCACGGCACGCTGAGCCTTTGGTTATTTCCTCTTCCTGGTGGGAAATGAGAGTTAAATTTGCCCGTCCAGACACCTCCAGCTAGTCTCTCATTGGTTCTCGCTATTCCTGTTCATCTTCCGCAGAAATTGCAAACTGGGCCAAACAGGAGGTTAAAGGCGCTGACTTTCCAAGTGGGGAGAGTGTTAGTAAAGCGTCTGGAATGTTGCACCCGAGTACCAGGGTACGAAAATTGAGACATATTTGAACACGTCTCCCGTTCACATGGTTGATCATACTTGGGTTCCACATGCATGTTTTAGCTGAAGGAAGAATACCTTAAACCTGGGTAGTTGAAACCCGTGGAATGGGTACCATGCAATATGACTTCAAAGGGTCTTCATTTGCTCACTGAACCTCTCCAATCCTATCACTGCTGCGTTTATGCCCCTGTACACATGCTTGATTCTCTTTCGGAGACATAGCAATCCATAGGTTTTAAGATACTTACTAGTCAGGTACATTCTTAGGCGTTTAATATGCGGTGTTGAGTCCATTTCGTTGAGCAAGGAGTAGCTCTTGTCTATTCCATATTTGGCTTAAGGAACTTTATCTGTGCTCATTTCAATCTCTGGTTTTATGCAGCACCCCAACTCACCTTTCCCCTTAAGAAAGCATAAGTTGGTTTTCTAAATTTGAGACCCTGTTCTGTTCTGTAATTCAGTTCCTGTGTAGCCAAGTTTTCATTCCGTGTATTACTGATATCTTATGATGTTTCTTTTTCTGTGTGACTTATTTCAGTTAGAATCATCGTACCTGAATCCACTCATTATGCTGCTAAGGGCCTGATGACATAGATTTCATTGCTGAGTGATACTGCATTGTACGTAAGTACCACAAGTTCTTTATCCATTTTTCACTTTCTGCGATGTTGAACTTGTACTGTAAACGAGGTTCTTGTAAACAGAGCCGTTCGAAACTTTGGGGTGGCTGTGTCTTTTTGATTTTAAATTCCCTAAGCTATAGGACCATAAGTGGAAGTGCCCTAGGCTCTGTTGCTTTGTTTTTTAGATGTTTCAGGAAACACCATACACTTCTCCCGAGTGTCTGTTGGCAATTTACATCCCGCCCATCAGCATAACAAGGCTCCCAGTTCTCCATGGCCTGTCCTGCCTTTCTGGATTTTACACTTTTTTCAGATGGCCCTTTTGACCGGGGGGAAGTGAGACTTCATTGTAGTGCAGATTTCCTTTGCAAGCTTGCTTGGTTGGCCAAAAAGGGCGTATGCGTTTTTTCCTGAATATATTCAGGAAAAAACGCATACGCCCTTTTTGGCCAAGTGCATCATTGTGGACGTTCTGCCTCTTTTCCTATGCTTTCAATGCAATTCCAGTCTACCTCCTGAAATCGGTTTCCTGCAATTCTGCCCCGCTTTCAAGTCCTCTTGGCAGCCTTACTTCAGTATATTTTTGGACAATAGCTGTCATTTATAACTCTGCAGGTTTGTGAATTACAGTGCCCCTGAGCTCCTTTCTTCAACTCGCTTTCTTGTGACCTGGCCGCAACACCGCAGGATGTCTTCAGGCCCTAATCTGGTTCTGGCACGGCACGCTGAGCCTTTGGTTAATTCCTCTTCCTGGTGGGAAATGAGAGTTAAATTTGCCCATCCAGACACCTCCAGCTAGTCTCTCATTGGTTCTCGCTATTCCTGTTCATCTTCCACAGAAATTGCAAACTGGGCCAAACAGGAGGTTAAAGGGACTGACTCTCCAAGTGGGGAGAGTGTTAGTAAAGCGTCTGGAATGTTGCACCCGAGTACCAGGGGAGGAAAACTGAGACATATTTGAACACATCTCCCGATGACATGGTTGATCATACTCTAGGTCCCACATGCATGTTTTAGCTGAAGGAAGAATACCTTAAACCTGGGTAGTTGAAACCCGTGGAATGGGTACCATGCAATATGACTTCAAAGGGTCTTCATTTGCTCACCGAACCTCTCCAATCCTATCACTGCTGCGTTTATGCCCCTGTACACATGCTTGATTCTCTTTCGGAGACATAGCAATCCATAGGTTTTAAGATACTTACTAGTCAGGTACATTCTTAGGCGTTTAATATGGGGTGTTGAGTCCATTTTGTTGAGCAAGGAGTAGCTCTTGTCTATTCCATATTTGGCTTAAGGAACTTTATCTGTGCTCATTTCAATCTCTGGTTTTATGCAGCACCCCAACTCACCTTTCCCCTTAAGCAAGCATAAGTTGGTTTTCTAAATTTGAGACCCTGTTCTGTTCTGTAATTCAGTTCCTGTGTAGCCAAGTTTACATTCCGTGTATTAGTGATATCTTATGATGTTTCTTTTTCTGTGTGACTTATTTCAGTTAGAATCATCGTACCTGAATCCACTCATTATGCTGCTACGGGCCTGATGACATAGATTTCATTGCTGAGTGATACTGCATTGTACGTAAGTACCACAAGTTCTTTATCCATTTTTCACTTTCTGCGATGTTGAACTTGTACTGTAAACGAGGTTCTTGTAATTAGCCGTTCGAAACTTTGGGGTGGCTGTGTCTTTTTGAATTTAATTTCCCTAAGCTATAGGACCATAAGTGGAAGTGCCCTAGGCTCTGTTGCTTTGTTTTTTAGATGTTTCAGGAAACACCATACACTTCTCCCGAGTGGTTGTTCGCAATTTACATCCCGCCCTTCAGCATAACAAGGCTCCCAGTTCTCCATGGCCTGTCCTGCCTTTCTGGATTTTACACTTTTTTCAGATGGCCCTTTTGACCAGGGGGAAGTGAGACTTCATTGTAGTGCAGATTTCCTTTGCAAGCTTGCTTGGTTGGCCAAAAAGGGCGTATGCGTTTTTTCCTGAATATATTAAGGAAAAAACGCATACGCCCTTTTTGTCCAAGTGCATCATTGTGGACGTTCTGCCTCTTTTCCTATGCTTTCAATGCAATTCCAGTCTACCTCCTGAAATCGGTTTCCTGCAATTCTGCCCCGCTTTCAAGTCCTCTTGGCAGCCTTACTTCAGTATATTTTTGGACGATAGCTGTCATTTATAAGTCTGCAGGTTTGTGAATTACAGTGCCCCTGAGCTCCTTTGTTCAACTCGCTTTCCTGTGAGCTAGCTGCAACACCGCATGATGGCTTCAGGCCCTAATCTGGTTCCATCACGGAACGCTGAGCCTTTGTTTAATTCCTCTTCCTGGTGGGAAATGAGAGTTAAATTTGCCCGTCCAGACACCTCCAGCTAGTCTCTCATTGGTTCTCGCTATTCCTGTTCATCTTCCGCAGAAATTGCAAACTGGGCCAAACAGGAGGTTAAAGGCGCTGACTCTCCAAGTGGGGAGAGTGTTAGTAAAGCGTCTGGAATGTTGCACCCGAGTACCAGGGGAGGAAAACTGAGACATATTTGAACACGTCTCCCGATCACACGGTTGATCATACTCTGGGTTCCACATGCATGTTTTAGCTGAAGGAAGAATACCTAAAACCTGGGTAGTTGAAACCCGTGGAATGGGTACCATGCAATATGACTTCAAAGGGTCTTCATTTGCTCACCGAACCTCTCCAATCCTATCACTGCTGCGTTTATGCCCCTGTACACATGCTTGATTCTCTTTCGGAGACATAGCAATCTATAGGTTTTAAGATACTTACTAGTCAGTTACATTCTTAGGCGTTTAATATGCGGTGTTGAGTCCATTTCGTTGAGCAAGGAGTAGCTCTTGTCTATTCCATATTTGGCTTAAGGAACTTTATCTGTGCTCATTTCAATCTCTGGTTTTATGCAGCACCCCAACTCACCTTTCCCCTTAAGCAAGCATAAGTTGGTTTTCTAAATTTGAGAACCTGTTCTGTTCTATAATTCAGTTCCTGTGTAGCCAAGTTTACATTCCGTGTATTACTGATATCTTATGATGTTTCTTTTTCTGTGTGACTTATTTCAGTTAGAATCATCATACCTGAATCCACTCATTGTGCTGCTAAGTGCCTGATGACACAGATTTCATTGCTGAGTGATATTGCTTTGTAAGTAAATACCGCAACTTCTTTATCCATTTTTCACTTTCTGCGATGTTGAACTTGTACTGTAAAGGAGGTTCTTGTAAACAGAGCCGTTCCAAACTTTGGGGTGGCTGTGTCTTTTTGATTTTAATTTCCCTAAGCTATAGGACCATAAGTGGAAGTGCCCTAGGTTCTGTTGCTTTGTTTTTTAGATGTTTCAGGAAACACCATACACTTCTCCCGAGTGGTTGTTGGAAATTTACATCCCGCCCATCAGCATAACAAGGCTCCCAGTTCTCCATGGCCTGTCCTGCCTTTCTGGATTTTACACTTTTTTCAGATAGCCCTTTTGACCGGGGGGAAGTGAGACTTCATTGTAGTGCAGATTTCCTTTGCAAGCTTGCTTGGTTGGCCAAAAAGGGCGTATGCGTTTTTTCTTGAATATATTCAGGAAAAAACGCATACGCCCTTTTTGGCCAAGTGCATCATTGTGGACGTTCTGCCTCTTTTCCTATGCTTGCAATGCAATTCCAGTCTACCTCCTGAAATCGGTTTCCTGCAATTCTGCCCCGCTTTCAAGTCCTCTTGGCAGCCTTACTTCAGTCTATTTTTGGACGATAGCTGTCATTTATAACTCTGCAGGTTTGTGAATTACAGTGCCCCTGAGCTCCTTTCTTCAACTCGCTTTCTTGTGAGCTGGCCAAAACACCCAGGATGGCTTCAGGCCCTAATCTGGTTCCGGCACGTCACGCTGAGCCTTTGGTTAATTCCTCTTCCTGGTGGGAAATGAGAGTTAAATTTGCCCGTCCAGACACCTCCAGCTAGTCTCTCATTGGTTCTCGCTATTCCTGTTCATCTTCCGCAGAAATTGCAAACTGGGCCAAACAGGAGGTTAAAGGGACTGACTCTCCAAGTGGGGAGAGTGTTAGTAAAGCGTCTGGAATGTTGCACCCGAGTACCAGGGTACGAAAACTGAGACATATTTGAACACGTCTCCCGATCACATGGTTGATCATACTCTAGGTTCCACATGCATGTTTTAGCTGAAGGAAGAATACCTAAAACCTGGGTAGTTGAAACCCGTGGAATGGGTACCATGCAATATGACTTCAAAGGGTCTTCATTTGCTCACCGAACCTCTCCAATCCTATCACTGCTGCGTTTATGCCCCTGTACACATGCTTGATTCTCTTTCGGAGACAGCAATCCATAGGTTTTAAGATACTTACTAGTCAGGTACATTCTTAGGCGTTTAATATGCGGTGTTGAGTCCATTTCGTTGAGCAAGGAGTAGCTCTTGTCTATTCCATATTTGGCTTAAGGAACTTTATCTGTGCTCATTTCAATCTCTGGTTTTATGCAGCACCCCAACTCACCTTTCCCCTTAAGCAAGCATAAGTTGGTTTTCTAAATTTGAGACCCTGTTCTGTTCTGTAATTCAGTTCCTGTGTAGTCAAGTTTCCATTCCGTGTATTACTGATATCTTATGATGTTTCTTTTTCTGTGTGACTTATTTCAGTTAGAATCATCATACCTGAATCCACTCATTGTGCTGCTAAGGGCCTGATGACACAGATTTCATTGCTGAGTGATATTGCTTTGTAAGTAAATACCACAACTTCTTTATCCATTTTTCAATTTCTGCGATGTTGAACTTGTACTGTAAACGAGGTTCTTGTAAACAGAGCCGTTCCAAACTTTGGGGTGGCTGTGTCTTTTTGATTTTAAATTCCCTAAGCTATAGGACCATAAGTGGAAGTGCCCTAGGCTCTGTTGCTTTGTTTTTTAGATGTTTCAGGAAACACCATACACTTCTCCAGAGTGGTTGTTGGCAATTTACATCCCGCCCATCAGCATAACAAGGCTCCCAGTTCTCCATGGCCTGTCCTGCCTTTCTGGATTTTACACTTTTTTCAGATAGCCCTTTTGACCGGGGGGAAGTGAGACTTCATTGTAGTGCAGATTTCCTTTGCAAGCTTGCTTGGTTGGCCAAAAAGGGCGTATGCGTTTTTTCCTGAATATATTCAGGAAAAAACGCATACGCCCTTTTTGGCCAAGTGCATCATTGTGGACGTTCTGCCTCTTTTCCTATGCTTTCAATGCAATTCCAGTCTACCTCCTGAAATCGGTTTCCTGCAATTCTGCCCCGCTTTCAAGTCCTCTTGGCAGCCTTACTTCAGTCTATTTTTGGACGATAGCTGTCATTTATAACTCTGCAGGTTTGTGAATTACAGTGCCCCTGAGCTCCTTTCTTCAACTCGCTTTCTTGTGACCTGGCCGCAACACCGCAGGATGTCTTCAGGCCCTAATCTGGTTCTGGCACGGCACGCTGAGCCTTTGGTTAATTCCTCTTCCTGGTGGGAAATGAGAGTTAAATTTGCCCATCCAGACACCTCCAGCTAGCCCTTCATTGGTTCTCGCTATTCCTGTTCATCTTCCACAGAAATTGCAAACTGGGCCAAACAGGAGGTTAAAGGGACTGACTCTCCAAGTGGGGAGAGTGTTAGTAAAGCGTCTGGAATGTTGCACCCGAGTACCAGGGTACGAAAACTGAGACATATTTGAACACGTCTCCCATTCACATGGTTGATCATACTTGGGTTCCACATGCATGTTTTAGCTGAAGGAAGAATACCTTAAACCTGTGTATTTGAAACCCGTGGAATGGGTACCATGCAATATGACTTCAAAGGGTCTTCATTTGCTCACCGAACCTCTCCAATCCTATCACTGCTGCGTTTATGCCCCTGTACACATGCTTGATTCTCTTTCGGAGACATAGCAATCCATAGGTTTTAAGATACTTACTAGTCAGGTACATTCTTAGGCGTTTAATATGCGGTGTTGAGTCCATTTCGTTGAGCAAGGAGTAGCTCTTGTCTATTCCATATTTGGCTTAAGGAACTTTATCTGTGCTCATTTCAATCTCTGGTTTTATGCAGCACCCCAACTCACCTTTCCCCTTAAGCAAGCATAAGATGGTTTTCTAAATTTGAGACCCTGTTCTGTTCTGTAATTCAGTTCCTGTGTAGCCAAGTTTACATTCCGTGTATTACTGATATCTTATGATGTTTCTTTTTCTGTGTGACTTATTTCAGTTAGAATCATCATATCTGAATCCACTCATTGTGCTGCTAAGGGCCTGATGACACAGATTTCATTGCTGAGTGATATTGCTTTGTAAGTAAATACCACAACTTCTTTATCCATTTTTCACTTTCTGCGATGTTGAACTTGTACTGTAAACGAGGTTCTTGTAAACAGAGCCGTTCGAAACTTTGGGGTGGCTGTGTCTTTTTGATTTTAAATTCCCTAAGCTATAGGACCATAAGTGGAAGTGCCCTAGGCTCTGTTGCTTTGTTTTTTAGATGTTTCAGGAAACACCATACACTTCTCCAGAGTGGTTGTTGGCAATTTACATCCCGCCCATCAGCATAACAAGGCTCCCAGTTCTCCATGGCCTGTCCTGCCTTTCTGGATTTTACACTTTTTTCAGATAGCCCTTTTGACCGGGGGGAAGTGAGACTTCATTGTAGTGCAGATTTCCTTTGCAAGCTTGCTTGGTTGGCCAAAAAGGGCGTATGCGTTTTTTCCTGAATATATTCAGGAAAAAACGCATACGCCCTTTTTGGCCAAGTGCATCATTGTGGACGTTCTGCCTCTTTTCCTATGCTTTCAATGCAATTCCAGTCTACCTCCTGAAATCGGTTTCCTGCAATTCTGCCCCGCTTTCAAGTCCTCTTGGCAGCCTTACTTCAGTCTATTTTTGGACGATAGCTGTCATTTATAACTCTGCAGGTTTGTGAATTACAGTGCCCCTGAGCTCCTTTCTTCAACTCGCTTTCTTGTGACCTGGCCGCAACACCGCAGGATGTCTTCAGGCCCTAATCTGGTTCTGGCACGGCACGCTGAGCCTTTGGTTAATTCCTCTTCCTGGTGGGAAATGAGAGTTAAATTTGCCCATCCAGACACCTCCAGCTAGCCCTTCATTGGTTCTCGCTATTCCTGTTCATCTTCCACAGAAATTGCAAACTGGGCCAAACAGGAGGTTAAAGGGACTGACTCTCCAAGTGGGGAGAGTGTTAGTAAAGCGTCTGGAATGTTGCACCCGAGTACCAGGGTACGAAAACTGAGACATATTTGAACACGTCTCCCATTCACATGGTTGATCATACTTGGGTTCCACATGCATGTTTTAGCTGAAGGAAGAATACCTTAAACCTGTGTATTTGAAACCCGTGGAATGGGTACCATGCAATATGACTTCAAAGGGTCTTCATTTGCTCACCGAACCTCTCCAATCCTATCACTGCTGCGTTTATGCCCCTGTACACATGCTTGATTCTCTTTCGGAGACATAGCAATCCATAGGTTTTAAGATACTTACTAGTCAGGTACATTCTTAGGCGTTTAATATGCGGTGTTGAGTCCATTTCGTTGAGCAAGGAGTAGCTCTTGTCTATTCCATATTTGGCTTAAGGAACTTTATCTGTGCTCATTTCAATCTCTGGTTTTATGCAGCACCCCAACTCACCTTTCCCCTTAAGCAAGCATAAGATGGTTTTCTAAATTTGAGACCCTGTTCTGTTCTGTAATTCAGTTCCTGTGTAGCCAAGTTTACATTCCGTGTATTACTGATATCTTATGATGTTTCTTTTTCTGTGTGACTTATTTCAGTTAGAATCATCATATCTGAATCCACTCATTGTGCTGCTAAGGGCCTGATGACACAGATTTCATTGCTGAGTGATATTGCTTTGTAAGTAAATACCACAACTTCTTTATCCATTTTTCACTTTCTGCGATGTTGAACTTGTACTGTAAACGAGGTTCTTGTAAACAGAGCCGTTCGAAACTTTGGGGTGGCTGTGTCTTTTTGATTTTAAATTCCCTAAGCTATAGGACCATAAGTGGAAGTGCCCTAGGCTCTGTTGCTTTGTTTTTTAGATGTTTCAGGAAACACCATACACTTCTCCCGAGTGGTTGTTGGCAATTTACATCCCGCCCATCAGCATAACAAGGCTCCCAGTTCTCCATGGCCTGTCCTGCCTTTCTGGATTTTACACTTTTTTCAGATAGCCCTTTTGACCGGGGGGAAGTGAGACTTCATTGTAGTGCAGATTTCCTTTGCAAGCTTGCTTGGTTGGCCAAAAAGGGCGTATGCGTTTTTTCCTGAATATATTCAGGAAAAAACGCATACGCCCTTTTTGGCCAAGTGCATCATTGTGGACGTTCTGCCTCTTTTCCTATGCTTTCAATGCAATTCCAGTCTACCTCCTGAAATCGGTTTCCTGCAATTCTGCCCCGCTTTCAAGTCCTCTTGGCAACCTTACTTCAGTATATTTTTGGACGATAGCTGTCATTTATAAGTCTGCAGGTTTGTGAATTACAGTGCCCCTGAGCTCCTTTGTTCAACTCGCTTTCTTGTGAGCTAGCTGCAACACCGCATGATGGCTTCAGGCCCTAATCTGGTTCCGTCACGGAACGCTGAGCCTTTGGTTAATTCCTCTTCCTGGTGGGAAATGAGAGTTAAATTTGCCCGTCCAGACACCTCCAGCTAGCCTCTCATTGGTTCTCGCTATTCCTGTTCATCTTCCGCAGAAATTGCAAACTGGGCGAAACAGGAGGTTAAAGGCGCTGACTCTCCAAGTGGGGAGAGTGTTAGTAAAGAGTCTGGAATGTTGCACCCGAGTACCAGGGGAGGAAAACTGAGACATATTTGAACACGTCTCCCGATCACATGGTTGATCATACTCTGGGTTCCACATGCATGTTTTAGCTGAAGGAAGAATACCTTAAACCTGGAGAGTTGAGACCCGTGTAATGGGTACCATGCAATATGACTTCAAAGGGTCTTCATTTGCTCACCGAACCTCTCCAATCCTATCACTGCTGCGTTTATGCCCCTGTACACACGCTTGATTCTCTTTTGGAGACATAGCAATCCATAGGTTTTAAGATACTTACTAGTCAGTTACATTCTTAGGCGTTTAATATGCGGTGTTGAGTCCATTTCGTTGAGCAAGGAGTAGCTCTTGTCTATTCCATATTTGGCTTAAGGAACTTTATCTGTGCTCATTTCAATCTCTGGTTTTATGCAGCACCCCAACTCACCTTTACCCTTAAGCAAGCATAAGTTGGTTTTCTAAATTTGAGAACCTGTTCTGTTCTGTAATTCAGTTCCTGTGTAGCCAAGTTTACATTCCGTGTATTACTGATATCTTATGATGTTTCTTTTTCTGTGTGACTTATTTCAGTTAGAATCATCATACCTGAATCCACTCATTGTGCTGCTAAGTGCCTGATGACACAGATTTCATTGCTGAGTGATATTGCTTTGTAAGTAAATACCACAACTTCTTTATCCATTTTTCAATTTCTGCGATGTTGAACTTGTACTGTAAACGAGGTTCTTGTAAACAGAGCCGTTCCAAACTTTGGGGTGGCTGTGTCTTTTTGATTTTAAATTCCCTAAGCTATAGGACCATAAGTGGAAGTGCCCTAGGCTCTGTTGCTTTGTTTTTTAGATGTTTCAGGAAACACCATACACTTCTCCCGAGTGGTTGTTGGCAATTTACATCCCGCCCATCAGCATAACAAGGCTCCCAATTCTCAATGGCCTGTCCTGCCTTTCTGGATTTTACACTTTTTTCAGATGGCCCTTTTGACCGGGGGGAAGTGAGACTTCATTGTAGTGCAGATTTCCTTTGCAAGCTTGCTTGGTTGGCCAAAAAGGGCGTATGCGTTTTTTCCTGAATATATTCAGGAAAAAACGCATACGCCCTTTTTGGCCAAGTGCATCATTGTGGACGTTCTGCCTCTTTTCCTATGCTTTCAATGCAATTTCAGTCTACCTCCTGAAATCGGTTTCCTGCAACTCTGCCCCGCTTTCAAGTCCTCTTGGCAGCCTTACTTCAGTATATTTTTGGACGATAGCTGTCATTTATAACTCTGCAGCTTTGTGAATTACAGTGCCCCTGCGCTCCTTTCTTCAACTTGCTTTCTTGTGACCTGGCTGCAACACCGCAGGATGGCTTCAGGCCCTAATCTAGTTCCGGCACGGCACGCTGAGCCTTTGGTTAATTCCTCTTCCTGGTGGGAAATGAGAGTTAAATTTGCCCATCCAGACACCTCCAGCTAGCCTCTCATTGGTTCTCGCTATTCCTGTTCATCTTCCGCAGAAATTGCAAACTGGGCCAAACAGGAGGTTAAAGGGACTGACTCTCCAAGTCGGGAGAGTGTTAGTAAAGTGTCTGGAATGTTGCACCCGAGTACCAGGGTACGAAAACTGAGACATATTTGAACACGTCTCCCGATCACATGGTTGATCATACTCTAGGTCCCACATGCATGTTTTAGCTGAAGGAAGAATACCTTAAACCTGGGTAGTTGAAACCCGTGGAATGGGTACCATGCAATATGACTTCAAAGGGTCTTCATTTGCTCACCGAACCTCTCCAATCCTATCACTGCTGCGTTTATGCCCCTGTACACATGCTTGATTCTCTTTCGGAGACATAGCAATCCATAGGTTTTAAGATACTTACTAGTCAGGTACATTCTTAGGCGTTTAATATGCGATGTTGAGTCCATTTCGTTGAGCAAGGAGTAGCTCTTGTCTATTCCATATTTGGCTTAAGGAACTTTATCTGTGCTCATTTCAATCTCTGGTTTTATGCAGCACCCCAACTCACCTTTCCCCTTAAGCAAGCATAAGTTGGTTTTCTAAATTTGAGACCCTGTTCTGTTCTGTAATTCAGTTCCTGTGTAGCCAAGTTTACATTCCGTGTATTAGTGATATCTTATGATGTTTCTTTTTCTGTGTGACTTATTTCAGTTAGAATCATCGTACCTGAATCCACTCATTATGCTGCTACGGGCCTGATGACATAGATTTCATTGCTGAGTGATACTGCATTGTACGTAAGTACCACAAGTTCTTTATCCATTTTTCACTTTCTGCGATGTTGAACTTGTACTGTAAACGAGGTTCTTGTAAACAGAGCCGTTCGAAACTTTGGGGTGGCTGTGTCTTTTTGAATTTAATTTCCCTAAGCTATAGGACCATAAGTGGAAGTGCCCTAGGCTCTGTTGCTTTGTTTTTTAGATGTTTCAGGAAACACCATACACTTCTCCCGAGTGGTTGTTCGCAATTTACATCCCGCCCTTCAGCATAACAAGGCTCCCAGTTCTCCATGGCCTGTCCTGCCTTTCTGGATTTTACACTTTTTTCAGATGGCCCTTTTGACCAGGGGGAAGTGAGACTTCATTGTAGTGCAGATTTCCTTTGCAAGCTTGCTTGGTTGGCCAAAAAGGGCGTATGCGTTTTTTCCTGAATATATTAAGGAAAAAACGCATACGCCCTTTTTGTCCAAGTGCATCATTGTGGACGTTCTGCCTCTTTTCCTATGCTTTCAATGCAATTCCAGTCTACCTCCTGAAATCGGTTTCCTGCAATTCTGCCCCGCTTTCAAGTCCTCTTGGCAGCCTTACTTCAGTATATTTTTGGACGATAGCTGTCATTTATAAGTCTGCAGGTTTGTGAATTACAGTGCCCCTGAGCTCCTTTGTTCAACTCGCTTTCCTGTGAGCTAGCTGCAACACCGCATGATGGCTTCAGGCCCTAATCTGGTTCCATCACGGAACGCTGAGCCTTTGTTTAATTCCTCTTCCTGGTGGGAAATGAGAGTTAAATTTGCCCGTCCAGACACCTCCAGCTAGTCTCTCATTGGTTCTCGCTATTCCTGTTCATCTTCCGCAGAAATTGCAAACTGGGCCAAACAGGAGGTTAAAGGCGCTGACTCTCCAAGTGGGGAGAGTGTTAGTAAAGCGTCTGGAATGTTGCACCCGAGTACCAGGGGAGGAAAACTGAGACATATTTGAACACGTCTCCCGATCACACGGTTGATCATACTCTGGGTTCCACATGCATGTTTTAGCTGAAGGAAGAATACCTAAAACCTGGGTAGTTGAAACCCGTGGAATGGGTACCATGCAATATGACTTCAAAGGGTCTTCATTTGCTCACCGAACCTCTCCAATCCTATCACTGCTGCGTTTATGCCCCTGTACACATGCTTGATTCTCTTTCGGAGACATAGCAATCTATAGGTTTTAAGATACTTACTAGTCAGTTACATTCTTAGGCGTTTAATATGCGGTGTTGAGTCCATTTCGTTGAGCAAGGAGTAGCTCTTGTCTATTCCATATTTGGCTTAAGGAACTTTATCTGTGCTCATTTCAATCTCTGGTTTTATGCAGCACCCCAACTCACCTTTCCCCTTAAGCAAGCATAAGTTGGTTTTCTAAATTTGAGAACCTGTTCTGTTCTATAATTCAGTTCCTGTGTAGCCAAGTTTACATTCCGTGTATTACTGATATCTTATGATGTTTCTTTTTCTGTGTGACTTATTTCAGTTAGAATCATCATACCTGAATCCACTCATTGTGCTGCTAAGTGCCTGATGACACAGATTTCATTGCTGAGTGATATTGCTTTGTAAGTAAATACCGCAACTTCTTTATCCATTTTTCACTTTCTGCGATGTTGAACTTGTACTGTAAAGGAGGTTCTTGTAAACAGAGCCGTTCCAAACTTTGGGGTGGCTGTGTCTTTTTGATTTTAATTTCCCTAAGCTATAGGACCATAAGTGGAAGTGCCCTAGGTTCTGTTGCTTTGTTTTTTAGATGTTTCAGGAAACACCATACACTTCTCCCGAGTGGTTGTTGGAAATTTACATCCCGCCCATCAGCATAACAAGGCTCCCAGTTCTCCATGGCCTGTCCTGCCTTTCTGGATTTTACACTTTTTTCAGATAGCCCTTTTGACCGGGGGGAAGTGAGACTTCATTGTAGTGCAGATTTCCTTTGCAAGCTTGCTTGGTTGGCCAAAAAG
The DNA here is from genome assembly GCF_949987515.2 of Delphinus delphis. Lineage (NCBI taxonomy): Eukaryota > Metazoa > Chordata > Mammalia > Artiodactyla > Delphinidae > Delphinus > Delphinus delphis. The sequence continues at coordinate 422,545 of NW_027192828.1, forward strand.
GGCGTATGCGTTTTTTCTTGAATATATTCAGGAAAAAACGCATACGCCCTTTTTGGCCAAGTGCATCATTGTGGACGTTCTGCCTCTTTTCCTATGCTTGCAATGCAATTCCAGTCTACCTCCTGAAATCGGTTTCCTGCAATTCTGCCCCGCTTTCAAGTCCTCTTGGCAGCCTTACTTCAGTCTATTTTTGGACGATAGCTGTCATTTATAACTCTGCAGGTTTGTGAATTACAGTGCCCCTGAGCTCCTTTCTTCAACTCGCTTTCTTGTGAGCTGGCCAAAACACCCAGGATGGCTTCAGGCCCTAATCTGGTTCCGGCACGTCACGCTGAGCCTTTGGTTAATTCCTCTTCCTGGTGGGAAATGAGAGTTAAATTTGCCCGTCCAGACACCTCCAGCTAGTCTCTCATTGGTTCTCGCTATTCCTGTTCATCTTCCGCAGAAATTGCAAACTGGGCCAAACAGGAGGTTAAAGGGACTGACTCTCCAAGTGGGGAGAGTGTTAGTAAAGCGTCTGGAATGTTGCACCCGAGTACCAGGGTACGAAAACTGAGACATATTTGAACACGTCTCCCGATCACATGGTTGATCATACTCTAGGTTCCACATGCATGTTTTAGCTGAAGGAAGAATACCTAAAACCTGGGTAGTTGAAACCCGTGGAATGGGTACCATGCAATATGACTTCAAAGGGTCTTCATTTGCTCACCGAACCTCTCCAATCCTATCACTGCTGCGTTTATGCCCCTGTACACATGCTTGATTCTCTTTCGGAGACAGCAATCCATAGGTTTTAAGATACTTACTAGTCAGGTACATTCTTAGGCGTTTAATATGCGGTGTTGAGTCCATTTCGTTGAGCAAGGAGTAGCTCTTGTCTATTCCATATTTGGCTTAAGGAACTTTATCTGTGCTCATTTCAATCTCTGGTTTTATGCAGCACCCCAACTCACCTTTCCCCTTAAGCAAGCATAAGTTGGTTTTCTAAATTTGAGACCCTGTTCTGTTCTGTAATTCAGTTCCTGTGTAGCCAAGTTTACATTCCGTGTATTAGTGATATCTTATGATGTTTCTTTTTCTGTGTGACTTATTTCAGTTAGAATCATCGTACCTGAATCCACTCATTATGCTGCTACGGGCCTGATGACATAGATTTCATTGCTGAGTGATACTGCATTGTACGTAAGTACCACAAGTTCTTTATCCATTTTTCACTTTCTGCGATGTTGAACTTGTACTGTAAACGAGGTTCTTGTAAACAGAGCCGTTCGAAACTTTGGGGTGGCTGTGTCTTTTTGAATTTAATTTCCCTAAGCTATAGGACCATAAGTGGAAGTGCCCTAGGCTCTGTTGCTTTGTTTTTTAGATGTTTCAGGAAACACCATACACTTCTCCCGAGTGGTTGTTCGCAATTTACATCCCGCCCTTCAGCATAACAAGGCTCCCAGTTCTCCATGGCCTGTCCTGCCTTTCTGGATTTTACACTTTTTTCAGATGGCCCTTTTGACCAGGGGGAAGTGAGACTTCATTGTAGTGCAGATTTCCTTTGCAAGCTTGCTTGGTTGGCCAAAAAGGGCGTATGCGTTTTTTCCTGAATATATTAAGGAAAAAACGCATACGCCCTTTTTGTCCAAGTGCATCATTGTGGACGTTCTGCCTCTTTTCCTATGCTTTCAATGCAATTCCAGTCTACCTCCTGAAATCGGTTTCCTGCAATTCTGCCCCGCTTTCAAGTCCTCTTGGCAGCCTTACTTCAGGATATTTTTGGACGATAGCTGTCATTTATAAGTCTGCAGGTTTGTGAATTACAGTGCCCCTGAGCTCCTTTGTTCAACTCGCTTTCCTGTGAGCTAGCTGCAACACCGCATGATGGCTTCAGGCCCTAATCTGGTTCCATCACGGAACGCTGAGCCTTTGTTTAATTCCTCTTCCTGGTGGGAAATGAGAGTTAAATTTGCCCGTCCAGACACCTCCAGCTAGTCTCTCATTGGTTCTCGCTATTCCTGTTCATCTTCCGCAGAAATTGCAAACTGGGCCAAACAGGAGGTTAAAGGCGCTGACTCTCCAAGTGGGGAGAGTGTTAGTAAAGCGTCTGGAATGTTGCACCCGAGTACCAGGGGAGGAAAACTGAGACATATTTGAACACGTCTCCCGATCACACGGTTGATCATACTCTGGGTTCCACATGCATGTTTTAGCTGAAGGAAGAATACCTAAAACCTGGGTAGTTGAAACCCGTGGAATGGGTACCATGCAATATGACTTCAAAGGGTCTTCATTTGCTCACCGAACCTCTCCAATCCTATCACTGCTGCGTTTATGCCCCTGTACACATGCTTGATTCTCTTTCGGAGACATAGCAATCTATAGGTTTTAAGATACTTACTAGTCAGTTACATTCTTAGGCGTTTAATATGCGGTGTTGAGTCCATTTCGTTGAGCAAGGAGTAGCTCTTGTCTATTCCATATTTGGCTTAAGGAACTTTATCTGTGCTCATTTCAATCTCTGGTTTTATGCAGCACCCCAACTCACCTTTCCCCTTAAGCAAGCATAAGTTGGTTTTCTAAATTTGAGAACCTGTTCTGTTCTATAATTCAGTTCCTGTGTAGCCAAGTTTACATTCCGTGTATTACTGATATCTTATGATGTTTCTTTTTCTGTGTGACTTATTTCAGTTAGAATCATCATACCTGAATCCACTCATTGTGCTGCTAAGTGCCTGATGACACAGATTTCATTGCTGAGTGATATTGCTTTGTAAGTAAATACCGCAACTTCTTTATCCATTTTTCACTTTCTGCGATGTTGAACTTGTACTGTAAAGGAGGTTCTTGTAAACAGAGCCGTTCCAAACTTTGGGGTGGCTGTGTCTTTTTGATTTTAATTTCCCTAAGCTATAGGACCATAAGTGGAAGTGCCCTAGGTTCTGTTGCTTTGTTTTTTAGATGTTTCAGGAAACACCATACACTTCTCCCGAGTGGTTGTTGGAAATTTACATCCCGCCCATCAGCATAACAAGGCTCCCAGTTCTCCATGGCCTGTCCTGCCTTTCTGGATTTTACACTTTTTTCAGATAGCCCTTTTGACCGGGGGGAAGTGAGACTTCATTGTAGTGCAGATTTCCTTTGCAAGCTTGCTTGGTTGGCCAAAAAGGGCGTATGCGTTTTTTCTTGAATATATTCAGGAAAAAACGCATACGCCCTTTTTGGCCAAGTGCATCATTGTGGACGTTCTGCCTCTTTTCCTATGCTTGCAATGCAATTCCAGTCTACCTCCTGAAATCGGTTTCCTGCAATTCTGCCCCGCTTTCAAGTCCTCTTGGCAGCCTTACTTCAGTCTATTTTTGGACGATAGCTGTCATTTATAACTCTGCAGGTTTGTGAATTACAGTGCCCCTGAGCTCCTTTCTTCAACTCGCTTTCTTGTGAGCTGGCCAAAACACCCAGGATGGCTTCAGGCCCTAATCTGGTTCCGGCACGTCACGCTGAGCCTTTGGTTAATTCCTCTTCCTGGTGGGAAATGAGAGTTAAATTTGCCCGTCCAGACACCTCCAGCTAGTCTCTCATTGGTTCTCGCTATTCCTGTTCATCTTCCGCAGAAATTGCAAACTGGGCCAAACAGGAGGTTAAAGGGACTGACTCTCCAAGTGGGGAGAGTGTTAGTAAAGCGTCTGGAATGTTGCACCCGAGTACCAGGGTACGAAAACTGAGACATATTTGAACACGTCTCCCGATCACATGGTTGATCATACTCTAGGTTCCACATGCATGTTTTAGCTGAAGGAAGAATACCTAAAACCTGGGTAGTTGAAACCCGTGGAATGGGTACCATGCAATATGACTTCAAAGGGTCTTCATTTGCTCACCGAACCTCTCCAATCCTATCACTGCTGCGTTTATGCCCCTGTACACATGCTTGATTCTCTTTCGGAGACAGCAATCCATAGGTTTTAAGATACTTACTAGTCAGGTACATTCTTAGGCGTTTAATATGCGGTGTTGAGTCCATTTCGTTGAGCAAGGAGTAGCTCTTGTCTATTCCATATTTGGCTTAAGGAACTTTATCTGTGCTCATTTCAATCTCTGGTTTTATGCAGCACCCCAACTCACCTTTCCCCTTAAGCAAGCATAAGTTGGTTTTCTAAATTTGAGACCCTGTTCTGTTCTGTAATTCAGTTCCTGTGTAGTCAAGTTTCCATTCCGTGTATTACTGATATCTTATGATGTTTCTTTTTCTGTGTGACTTATTTCAGTTAGAATCATCATACCTGAATCCACTCATTGTGCTGCTAAGGGCCTGATGACACAGATTTCATTGCTGAGTGATATTGCTTTGTAAGTAAATACCACAACTTCTTTATCCATTTTTCAATTTCTGCGATGTTGAACTTGTACTGTAAACGAGGTTCTTGTAAACAGAGCCGTTCCAAACTTTGGGGTGGCTGTGTCTTTTTGATTTTAAATTCCCTAAGCTATAGGACCATAAGTGGAAGTGCCCTAGGCTCTGTTGCTTTGTTTTTTAGATGTTTCAGGAAACACCATACACTTCTCCAGAGTGGTTGTTGGCAATTTACATCCCGCCCATCAGCATAACAAGGCTCCCAGTTCTCCATGGCCTGTCCTGCCTTTCTGGATTTTACACTTTTTTCAGATAGCCCTTTTGACCGGGGGGAAGTGAGACTTCATTGTAGTGCAGATTTCCTTTGCAAGCTTGCTTGGTTGGCCAAAAAGGGCGTATGCGTTTTTTCCTGAATATATTCAGGAAAAAACGCATACGCCCTTTTTGGCCAAGTGCATCATTGTGGACGTTCTGCCTCTTTTCCTATGCTTTCAATGCAATTCCAGTCTACCTCCTGAAATCGGTTTCCTGCAATTCTGCCCCGCTTTCAAGTCCTCTTGGCAGCCTTACTTCAGTCTATTTTTGGACGATAGCTGTCATTTATAACTCTGCAGGTTTGTGAATTACAGTGCCCCTGAGCTCCTTTCTTCAACTCGCTTTCTTGTGACCTGGCCGCAACACCGCAGGATGTCTTCAGGCCCTAATCTGGTTCTGGCACGGCACGCTGAGCCTTTGGTTAATTCCTCTTCCTGGTGGGAAATGAGAGTTAAATTTGCCCATCCAGACACCTCCAGCTAGCCTCTCATTGGTTCTCGCTATTCCTGTTCATCTTCCACAGAAATTGCAAACTGGGCCAAACAGGAGGTTAAAGGGACTGACTCTCCAAGTGGGGAGAGTGTTAGTAAAGCGTCTGGAATGTTGCACCCGAGTACCAGGGTACGAAAACTGAGACATATTTGAACACGTCTCCCATTCACATGGTTGATCATACTTGGGTTCCACATGCATGTTTTAGCTGAAGGAAGAATACCTTAAACCTGTGTATTTGAAACCCGTGGAATGGGTACCATGCAATATGACTTCAAAGGGTCTTCATTTGCTCACCGAACCTCTCCAATCCTATCACTGCTGCGTTTATGCCCCTGTACACATGCTTGATTCTCTTTCGGAGACATAGCAATCCATAGGTTTTAAGATACTTACTAGTCAGGTACATTCTTAGGCGTTTAATATGCGGTGTTGAGTCCATTTCGTTGAGCAAGGAGTAGCTCTTGTCTATTCCATATTTGGCTTAAGGAACTTTATCTGTGCTCATTTCAATCTCTGGTTTTATGCAGCACCCCAACTCACCTTTCCCCTTAAGCAAGCATAAGATGGTTTTCTAAATTTGAGACCCTGTTCTGTTCTGTAATTCAGTTCCTGTGTAGCCAAGTTTACATTCCGTGTATTACTGATATCTTATGATGTTTCTTTTTCTGTGTGACTTATTTCAGTTAGAATCATCATATCTGAATCCACTCATTGTGCTGCTAAGGGCCTGATGACACAGATTTCATTGCTGAGTGATATTGCTTTGTAAGTAAATACCACAACTTCTTTATCCATTTTTCACTTTCTGCGATGTTGAACTTGTACTGTAAACGAGGTTCTTGTAAACAGAGCCGTTCGAAACTTTGGGGTGGCTGTGTCTTTTTGATTTTAAATTCCCTAAGCTATAGGACCATAAGTGGAAGTGCCCTAGGCTCTGTTGCTTTGTTTTTTAGATGTTTCAGGAAACACCATACACTTCTCCCGAGTGGTTGTTGGCAATTTACATCCCGCCCATCAGCATAACAAGGCTCCCAGTTCTCCATGGCCTGTCCTGCCTTTCTGGATTTTACACTTTTTTCAGATAGCCCTTTTGACCGGGGGGAAGTGAGACTTCATTGTAGTGCAGATTTCCTTTGCAAGCTTGCTTGGTTGGCCAAAAAGGGCGTATGCGTTTTTTCCTGAATATATTCAGGAAAAAACGCATACGCCCTTTTTGGCCAAGTGCATCATTGTGGACGTTCTGCCTCTTTTCCTATGCTTTCAATGCAATTCCAGTCTACCTCCTGAAATCGGTTTCCTGCAATTCTGCCCCGCTTTCAAGTCCTCTTGGCAACCTTACTTCAGTATATTTTTGGACGATAGCTGTCATTTATAAGTCTGCAGGTTTGTGAATTACAGTGCCCCTGAGCTCCTTTGTTCAACTCGCTTTCTTGTGAGCTAGCTGCAACACCGCATGATGGCTTCAGGCCCTAATCTGGTTCCGTCACGGAACGCTGAGCCTTTGGTTAATTCCTCTTCCTGGTGGGAAATGAGAGTTAAATTTGCCCGTCCAGACACCTCCAGCTAGCCTCTCATTGGTTCTCGCTATTCCTGTTCATCTTCCGCAGAAATTGCAAACTGGGCGAAACAGGAGGTTAAAGGCGCTGACTCTCCAAGTGGGGAGAGTGTTAGTAAAGAGTCTGGAATGTTGCACCCGAGTACCAGGGGAGGAAAACTGAGAGATATTTGAACACGTCTCCCGATCACATGGTTGATCATACTCTGGGTTCCACATGCATGTTTTAGCTGAAGGAAGAATACCTTAAACCTGGAGAGTTGAGACCCGTGTAATGGGTACCATGCAATATGACTTCAAAGGGTCTTCATTTGCTCACCGAACCTCTCCAATCCTATCACTGCTGCGTTTATGCCCCTGTACACACGCTTGATTCTCTTTTGGAGACATAGCAATCCATAGGTTTTAAGATACTTACTAGTCAGTTACATTCTTAGGCGTTTAATATGCGGTGTTGAGTCCATTTCGTTGAGCAAGGAGTAGCTCTTGTCTATTCCATATTTGGCTTAAGGAACTTTATCTGTGCTCATTTCAATCTCTGGTTTTATGCAGCACCCCAACTCACCTTTACCCTTAAGCAAGCATAAGTTGGTTTTCTAAATTTGAGAACCTGTTCTGTTCTGTAATTCAGTTCCTGTGTAGCCAAGTTTACATTCCGTGTATTACTGATATCTTATGATGTTTCTTTTTCTGTGTGACTTATTTCAGTTAGAATCATCATACCTGAATCCACTCATTGTGCTGCTAAGTGCCTGATGACACAGATTTCATTGCTGAGTGATATTGCTTTGTAAGTAAATACCACAACTTCTTTATCCATTTTTCAATTTCTGCGATGTTGAACTTGTACTGTAAACGAGGTTCTTGTAAACAGAGCCGTTCCAAACTTTGGGGTGGCTGTGTCTTTTTGATTTTAAATTCCCTAAGCTATAGGACCATAAGTGGAAGTGCCCTAGGCTCTGTTGCTTTGTTTTTTAGATGTTTCAGGAAACACCATACACTTCTCCCGAGTGGTTGTTGGCAATTTACATCCCGCCCATCAGCATAACAAGGCTCCCAATTCTCAATGGCCTGTCCTGCCTTTCTGGATTTTACACTTTTTTCAGATGGCCCTTTTGACCGGGGGGAAGTGAGACTTCATTGTAGTGCAGATTTCCTTTGCAAGCTTGCTTGGTTGGCCAAAAAGGGCGTATGCGTTTTTTCCTGAATATATTCAGGAAAAAACGCATACGCCCTTTTTGGCCAAGTGCATCATTGTGGACGTTCTGCCTCTTTTCCTATGCATTCAATGCAATTCCTGTCTACCTCCTGAAATCGGTTTCCTGCAATTCTGCCCCGCTTTCAAGTCCTCTTGGCAGCCTTACTTCAGTCTATTTTTGGACGATAGCTGTCATTTATAACTCTGCAGCTTTGTGAATTACAGTGCCCCTGCGCTCCTTTCTTCAACTTGCTTTCTTGTGACCTGGCTGCAACACCGCAGGATGGCTTCAGGCCCTAATCTAGCTCCGGCACGGCACGCTGAGCCTTTGGTTAATTCCTCTTCCTGGTGGGAAATGAGAGTTAAATTTGCCCATCCAGACACCTCCAGCTAGCCTCTCATTGGTTCTCGCTATTCCTGTTCATCTTCCGCAGAAATTGCAAACTGGGCCAAACAGGAGGTTAAAGGGACTGACTCTCCAAGTCGGGAGAGTGTTAGTAAAGTGTCTGGAATGTTGCACCCGAGTACCAGGGTACGAAAACTGAGACATATTTGAACACGTCTCCCGATCACATGGTTGATCATACTCTAGGTTCCACATGCATGTTTTAGCTGAAGGAAGAATACCTTAAACCTGGGTAGTTGAAACCCGTGGAATGGGTACCATGCAATATGACTTCAAAGGGTCTTCATTTGCTCACCGAACCTCTCCAATCCTATCACTGCTGCGTTTATGCCCCTGTACACATGCTTGATTCTCTTTCGGAGACATAGCAATCCATAGGTTTTAAGATACTTACTAGTCAGGTACATTCTTAGGCGTTTAATATGCGATGTTGAGTCCATTTCGTTGAGCAAGGAGTAGCTCTTGTCTATTCCATATTTGGCTTAAGGAACTTTATCTGTGCTCATTTCAATCTCTGGTTTTATGCAGCACCCCAACTCACCTTTACCCTTAAGCAAGCATAAGTTGGTTTTCTAAATTTGAGACCCTGTTCTGTTCTGTAATTCAGTTCCTGTGTAGCCAAGTTTACATTCCGTGTATTACTGATATCTTATGATGTTTCTTTTTCTGTGTGACTTATTTCAGTTAGAATCATCATACCTGAATCCACTCATTGTGCTGCTAAGGGCCTGATGACACAGATTTCATTGCTGAGTGATATTGCTTTGTAAGTAAATACCACAACTTCTTTATCCATTTTTCACTTTCTGCGATGTTGAACTTGTACTGTAAACGAGGTTCTTGTAAACAGAGCCGTCCCAAACTTTGGGGTGGCTGTGTCTTTTTGATTTTAATTTCCCTAAGCTATAGGACCATAAGTGGAAGTGCCCTAGGTTCTGTTGCTTTGTTTTTTAGATGTTTCAGGAAACACCATACACTTCTCCCGAGTGGTTGTTGGCAATTTACATCCCGCCCATCAGCATAACAAGGCTCCCAGTTCTCCATGGCCTTTCCTGCCTTTCTGGATTTTACACTTTTTTCAGATGGCCCTTTTGACCGGGGGGAAGTGAGACTTCATTGTAGTGCAGATTTCCTTTGCAAGCTTGCTTGGTTGGCCAAAAAGGGCGTATGCGTTTTTTCCTGAATATATTCAGGAAAAAACGCATACGCCCTTTTTGGCCAAGTGCATCATTGTGGACGTTCTGCCTCTTTTCCTATGCTTTCAATGCAATTCCAGTCTACCTCCTGAAATCGGTATCCTGCAATTCTGCCCCGCTTTCAAGTCCTCTTGGCAGCCTTACTTCAGTCTATTTTTGGACGATAGCTGTCATTTATAACTCTGCAGGTTTGTGAATTACAGTGCCCCTGAGCTCCTTTCTTCAACTTGCTTTCTTGTGACCTGGCCGCAACACCGCAGGATGGCTTCAGGCCCTAATCTGGTTCCGGCACGGCACGCTGAGCCTTTGGTTATTTCCTCCTCCTGGTGGGAAATGAGAGTTAAATTTGCCCGTCCAGACACCTCCAGCTAGTCTCTCATTGGTTCTCGCTATTCCTGTTCATCTTCCGCAGAATTTGCAAACTGGGCCAAACAGGAGGTTAAAGGCGCTGACTCTCCAAGTGGGGAGAGTGTTAGTAAAGCATCTGGAATGTTGCACCCGAGTACCAGGGGAGGAAAACTGAGACATATTTGAACACGTCTCCCGTTCACATGGTTGATCATACTTGGGTTCCACATGCAAGTTTTAGCTGAAGGAAGAATACCTTAAACCTGGAGAGTTAAGACCCGTGTAATGGGTACCATGCAATATGACTTCAAAGGGTCTTCATTTGCTCACCGAACCTCTCCAATCCTATCACTGCTGCGTTTATGCCCCTGTACACATGCTTGATTCTCTTTCGGAGACATAGCGATCCATAGGTTTTAAGATACTTACTAGTCAGGTACATTCTTAGGCGTTTAATATGCGGTGTTGAGTCCATTTCGTTGAGCAAGGAGTAGCTCTTGTCTATTCCATATTTGACTTAAGGAACTTTATCTGTGCTCATTTCAATCTCTGGTTTTATGCAGCACCCCAACTCACCTTTCCCCTTAAGCAAGCATAAGTTGGTTTTCTAAATTTGAGACCCTGTTCTGTTCTGTAATTCAGTTCCTGTGTAGCCAAGTTTACATTCCGTGTATTACTGATATCTTATGATGTTTCTTTTTCTGCGTGACTTATTTCAGTTAGAATCATCGTACCTGAATCCACTCATTGTGCTGCTAAGGGCCTGATGACACAGATTTCATTGCTGAGTGATATTGCTTTGTAAGTAAATACCACAACTTCTTTATCCATTTTTCACTTTCTGCGATGTTGAACTTGTACTGTAAACGAGGTTCTTGTAAACAGAGCCGTTCCAAACTTTGGGGTGGCTGTGTCTTTTTGATTTTAATTTCCCTAAGCTATAGGACCATAAGTGGAAGTGCCCTAGGTTCTGTTGCTTTGTTTTTTAGATGTTTCAGGAAACACCATACACTTCTCCCGAGTGGTTGTTGGCAATTTACATCCCGCCCATCAGCATAACAAGGCTCCCAGTTCTCCATGGCCTGTCCTGCCTTTCTGGATTTTACACTTTTTTCAGATGGCCCTTTTGACTGGGGGGAAGTGAGACTTCATTGTAGTGCAGATTTCCTTTGCAAGCTTGCTTGGTTGGCCAAAAAGGGCGTATGCGTTTTTTCCTGAATATATTCAGGAAAAAACGCATACGCCCTTTTTGGCCAAGTGCATCATTGTGGACGTTCTGCCTCTTTTCCTATGCTTTCAATGCAATTCCAGTCTACCTCCTGAAATCGGTTTCCTGCAATTCTGCCCCGCTTTCAAGTCCTCTGGGCAGCCTTACTTCAGTCTATTTTTGGACGATAGCTGTCATTTATAACTCTGCAGGTTTGTGAATTACAGTGCCCCTGAGCTCCTTTCTTCAACTCGCTTTCTTGTGACCTGGCCGCAACACCGCAGGATGTCTTCAGGCCCTAATCTGGTTCCGGCACGGCATGCTGAGCCTTTGGTTATTTCCTCTTCCTGGTGGGAAATGAGAGTTAAATTTGCCCGTCCAGACACCTCCAGCTAGTCTCTCATTGGTTCTCGCTATTCCTGTTCATCTTCCGCAGAAATTGCAAACTGGGCCAAACAGGAGGTTAAAGGCGCTGACTTTCCAAGTGGGGAGAGTGTTAGTAAAGCGTCTGGAATGTTGCACCCGAGTACCAGGGGAGGAAAACTGAGACATATTTGAACACATCTCCCGTTCACATGGTTGATAATACTTGGGTTCCACATGCATGTTTTAGCTGAAGGAAGAATACCTTAAACCTGTGTATTTGAAACCCGTGGAATGGGTACCATGCAATATGACTTCAAAGGGTCTTCATTTGCTCACCGAACCTCTCCAATCCTATCACTGCTGCGTTTATGCCCCTGTACACATGCTTGATTCTCTTTCGGAGACATAGCAATCCATAGGTTTTAAGATACTTACTAGTCAGGTACATTCTTAGGCGTTTAATATGGGGTGTTGAGTCCATTTCGTTGAGCAAGGAGTAGCTCTTGTCTATTCCATATTTGGCTTAAGGAACTTTATCTGTGCTCATTTCAATCTCTGGTTTTATGCAGCACCCCAACTCACCTTTCCCCTTAAGCAAGCATAAGTTGGTTTTCTAAATTTGAGACCCTGTTCTGTTCTGTAATTCAGTTCCTGTGTAGCCAAGTTTACATTCCGTGTATTACTGATATCTTATGATGTTTCTTTTTCTGTGTGACTTATTTCAGTTAGAATCATCATACCTGAATCCAGTCATTGTGCTGCTAAGGGCCTGATGACATAGATTTCATTGCTGAGTGATACTGCATTGTACGTAAGTACCACAAGTTCTTTATCCATTTTTCACTTTCTGCGATGTTGAACTTGTACTGTAAACGAGGTTCTTGTAAACAGAGCCGTTCCAAACTTTGGGGTGGCTGTGTCTTTTTGATTTTAATTTCCCTAAGCTATAGGACCATAAGTGGAAGTGCCCTAGGCTCTGTTGCTTTGTTTTTTAGATGTTTCAGGAAACACCATACACTTCTCCCAAGTGTCTGTTGGCAATTTACATCCCGCCCATCAGCATAACAAGGCTCCCAGTTCTCAATGGCCTGTTGCCTTTCTGGATTTTACACTTTTTTCAGATGGCCCTTTTGACCGGGGGGAAGTGAGACTTCATTGTAGTGCAGATTTCCTTTGCAAGCTTGCTTGGTTGGCCAAAAAGGGCGTATGCGTTTTTTCCTGAATATATTCAGGAAAAAACGCATACGCCCTTTTTGGCCAAGTGCATCATTGTGGACGTTCTGCCTCTTTTCCTATGCTTTCAATGCAATTCCAGTCTACCTCCTGAAATCGGTTTCCTGCAATTCTGCCCCGCTTTCAAGTCCTCTTGGCAGCCTTACTTCAGTCTATTTTTGGACGATAGCTGTCATTTATAACTCTGCAGGTTTGTGAATTACAGTGCCCCTGAGCTCCTTTCTTCAACTCGCTTTCTTTTGAGCTGGCCGCAACACCGCAGGATGTCTTCAGGCCCTAATCTGGTTCTGGCACGGCACGCTGAGCCTTTGGTTAATTCCTCTTCCTGGTGGGAAATGAGAGTTACATTTGCCCATCCAGACACCTCCAGCTAGTCTCTCATTGGTTCTCGCTATTCCTGTTCATCTTCCACAGAAATTGCAAACTGGGCCAAACAGGAGGTTAAAGGGACTGACTCTCCAAGTGGGGAGAGTGTTAGTAAAGCGTCTGGAATGTTGCACCCGAGTACCAGGGTACGAAAACTGAGACATATTTGAACACGTCTCCCGATCACATGGTTGATCATACTCTAGGTCCCACATGCATGTTTTAGCTGAAGGAAGAATACCTTAAACCTGGGTAGTTGAAACCCGTGGAATGGGTACCATGCAATATGACTTCAAAGGGTCTTCATTTGCTCACCGAACCTCTCCAATCCTATCACTGCTGCGTTTATGCCCCTGTACACATGCTTGATTCTCTTTCGGAGACATAGCAATCCATAGGTTTTAAGATACTTACTAGTCAGGTACATTCTTAGGCGTTTAATATGCGGTGTTGAGTCCATTTCGTTGAGCAAGGAGTAGCTCTTGTCTATTCCATATTTGGCTTAAGGAACTTTATCTGTGCTCATTTCAATCTCTGGTTTTATGCAGCACCCCAACTCACCTTTACCCTTAAGCAAGCATAAGTTGGTTTTCTAAATTTGAGACCCTGTTCTGTTCTGTAATTCAGTTCCTGTGTAGCCAAGTTTACATTCCGGGTATTAGTGATATCTTATGATGTTTCTTTTTCTGTTTGACTTATTTCAGTTAGAATCATCGTACCTGAATCCACTCATTATGCTGCTACGGGCCTGATGACATAGATTTCATTGCTGAGTGATACTGCATTGTACGTAAGTACCACAAGTTCTTTATCCATTTTTCACTTTCTGCGATGTTGAACTTGTACTGTAAACGAGGTTCTTGTAAACAGAGCCGTTCCAAACTTTGGGGTGGCTGTGTCTTTTTGAATTTAATTTCCCTAAGCTATAGGACCATAAGTGGAAGTGCCCTAGGCTCTGTTGCTTTGTTTTTTATATGTTTCAGGAAACACCATACACTTCTCCCGAGTGGTTGTTGGCAATTTACATCCCGCCCTTCAGCATAAGAAGGCTCCCAGTTCTCCATGGCCTGTCCTGCCTTTCTGGATTTTACACTTTTTTCAGATGGCCCTTTTGACCGGGGGGAAGTGAGACTTCATTGTAGTGCAGATTTCCTTTGCAAGCTTGCTTGGTTGGCCAAAAAGGGCGTATGCGTTTTTTCCTGAATATATTCAGGAAAAAACGCATACGCCCTTTTTGGCCAAGTGCATCATTGTGGACGTTCTGCCTCTTTTCCTATGCTTTCAATGCAATTCCAGTCTACCTCCTGAAATCGGTTTCCTGCAATTCTGCCCCGCTTTCAAGTCCTCTTGGCAGCCTTACTTCAGTCTATTTTTGGACGATAGCTGTCATTTATAACTCTGCAGGTTTGTGAATTACAGTGCCCCTGAGCTCCTTTCTTCAACTCGCTTTCTTGTGACCTGGCCGCAACACCGCAGGATGTCTTCAGGCCCTAATCTGGTTCCGGCACAGCATGCTGAGCCTTTGGTTATTTCCTCTTCCTGGTGGGAAATGAGAGTTAAATTTGCCCGTCCAGACACCTCCAGCTAGTCTCTCATTGGTTCTCGCTATTCCTGTTCATCTTCCGCAGAAATTGCAAACTGGGCCAAACAGGAGGTTAAAGGCGCTGACTTTCCAAGTGGGGAGAGTGTTAGTAAAGCGTCTGGAATGTTGCACCCGAGTACCAGGGGAGGAAAACTGAGACATATTTGAACACATCTCCCGTTCACATGGTTGATCATACTTGGGTTCCACATGCATGTTTTAGCTGAAGGAAGAATACCTTAAACCTGTGTATTTGAAACCCGTGGAATGGGTACCATGCAATATGACTTCAAAGGGTCTTCATTTGCTCACCGAACCTCTCCAATCCTATCACTGCTGCGTTTATGCCCCTGTACACATGCTTGATTCTCTTTCGGAGACATAGCAATCCATAGGTTTTAAGATACTTACTAGTCAGGTACATTCTTAGGCGTTTAATATGCGGTGTTGAGTCCATTTCGTTGAGCAAGGAGTAGCTCTTGTCTATTCCATATTTGGCTTAAGGAACTTTATCTGTGCTCATTTCAATCTCTGGTTTTATGCAGCACCCCAACTCACCTTTACCCTTAAGCAAGCATAAGTTGGTTTTCTAAATTTGAGACCCTGTTCTGTTCTGTAATTCAGTTCCTGTGTAGCCAAGTTTACATTCCGTGTATTACTGATATCTTATGATGTTTCTTTTTCTGTGTGACTTATTTCAGTTAGAATCATCATACCTGAATCCACTCATTGTGCTGCTAAGGGCCTGATGACACAGATTTCATTGCTGAGTGATATTGCTTTGTAAGTAAATACCACAACTTCTTTATCCATTTTTCAATTTCTGCGATGTTGAACTAGTGTTTTAAACGAGGTTCTTGTAAACAGAGCCGTTCCAAACTTTGGGGTGGCTGTGTCTTTTTGATTTTAAATTCCCTAAGCTATAGGACCATAAGTGGAAGTGCCCTAGGCTCTGTTGCTTTGTTTTTTAGATGTTTCAGGAAACACCATACACTTCTCCCGAGTGGTTGTTCGCAATTTACATCCCGCCCTTCAGCATAACAAGGCTCCCAGTTCTCCATGGCCTGTCCTGCCTTTCTGGATTTTACACTTTTTTCAGATGGCCCTTTTGACCTGGGGGAAGTGAGACTTCATTGTAGTGCAGATTTCCTTTGCAAGCTTGCTTGGTTGGCCAAAAAGGGCGTATGCGTTTTTTCCTGAATATATTCAGGAAAAAACGCATACGCCCTTTTTGTCCAAGTGCATCATTGTGGACGTTCTGCCTCTTTTCCTATGCTTTCAATGCAATTCCAGTCTACCTCCTGAAATCGGTTTCCTGCAATTCTGCCCCGCTTTCAAGTCCTCTTGGCAGCCTTACTTCAGTATATTTTTGGACGATAGCTGTCATTTATAACTCTGCAGGTTTGTGAATTACAGTGCCCCTGAGCTCCTTTGTTCAACTCGCTTTCTTGTGAGCTAGCTGCAACACCGCATGATGGCTTCAGGCCCTAATCTGGTTCCGTCACGGAACGCTGAGCCTTTGGTTAATTCCTCTTCCTGGTGGGAAATGAGAGTTAAATTTGCCCGTCCAGACACCTCCAGCTAGCCTCTCATTGGTTCTCGCTACTCCTGTTCATCTTCCGCAGAAATTGCAAACTGGGCCAAACAGGAGGTTAAAGGCGCTGACTCTCCAAGTGGGGAGAGTGTTAGTAAAGCGTCTGGAATGTTGCACCCGAGTACCAGGGGAGGAAAACTGAGACATATTTGAACACGTCTCCCGATCACACGGTTGATCATACTCTGGGTTCCACATGCATGTTTTAGCTGAAGGAAGAATACCTTAAACCTGGAGAGTTGAGACCCGTGTAATGGGTACCATGCAATATGACTTCAAAGGGTCTTCATTTGCTCACCGAACCTCTCCAATCCTATCACTGCTGCGTTTATGCCCCTGTACACACGCTTGATTCTCTTTTGGAGACATAGCAATCCATAGGTTTTAAGATACTTACTAGTCAGGTACATTCTTAGGCGTTTAATATGGGGTTTTGAGTCCATTTCGTTGAGCAAGGAGTAGCTCTTGTCTATTCCATATTTGGCTTAAGGAACTTTATCTGTGCTCATTTCAATCTCTGGTTTTATGCAGCACCCCAACTCACCTTCCCCCTTAAGCAAGCATAAGTTGGTTTTCTAAACTTGAGACACTGTTCTGTTTTGTAATTCAGTTCATGTGTAGCCAAGTTCACATTCTGTGTGTTAGTGATACCTTATGATGTTTCTTTTCTGTGTGACTTATTTCAGTTCGAATCATCATACCTGCATCCACTCATTATGCTGCTACGGGCCTGATGGCATAGATTTCATTGCTGAGTGATATTGCATTGTACGTAAGTACCACAAGTTCTTTATCCATTTTTCACTTTCTGCGATATTGAACTTGTACTGTAAACGAGGTTCTTGTAAACAGAGCCGTTCCAAACTTTGGGGTGGCTGTGTCTTTTTGATTTTAATTTCCCTAAGCTATAGGACCATAAGTGGAAGTGCCCTAGGCTCTGTTGCTTTGTTTTTTAGATGTTTCAGGAAACACCATACACTTCTCCAGAGTGGCTGTTGGCAATTTACATCCCGCCCATCAGCATAAGAAGGCTCCCAGTTCTCCATGGCCTGTCGTGCCTTTATGGATTTTACACTTTTTTCAGATGGCCCTTTTGACCGGGGGGAAGTGAGACTTCATTGTAGTGCAGATTTCCTTTGCAAGCTTGCTTGGTTGGCCAAAAAGGGCGTATGCGTTTTTTCCTGAATATATTCAGGAAAAAACGCATACGCCCTTTTTGGCCAAGTGCATCATTGTCGAGTTTCTGACTCTCTTCATATGCTTTCAATGCAATTCCAGTCTACCTCCTGAAATCGGTTTCCTGCAATTCTGCCTTGCTTTCAATGCCTCTTCATAGCCTTACCTCAATATATTTTTTAAAAATAGTTGGCCTTTATAACTCTGCAGGGTTTTGAATTGCAGTGGCCCTTAGCTCCATTTTTTAGCTCTTATTTTTGTGGTATTGCCCCATAACCAAAGGATTCCTTGAAGCCCTATTTTTCTTCTGGGGCACCTGCTGTGCCTTTGGTTAATTCTTCTTACTGATGTGATATTAGAGTGACATGTGCCCATTGAAACCGCTACAGCTAGTTTCTCACTGGTTCCCCCTATTCCCATTCATCCTCTGCACTAACTGCAGACTGTGCGATACCAGAACTTAAAGGCATTGACTCCATGTGGGGATGTTGTTAGTAAAGCGGCTGGAATGTCGATCCGGAGCCCCAGGAGAGGAAAAATGAGGTGCGTTTTAGAAACCTTTCCCGATCATATGGTATACCAGTCGCTGGGTTTCCCAAGCATGGTTTAGCTGTAGGAAGATTCCCTTCAACCTGGAGTGTTGGGACCCTTGGACTGAGTAGCATGAAGTATTGCATTAAACTTTCGGCAGTTGCTCACCAAAGCTCACCAATCCTGTCAGCCCCAAGTGTCCAGCCTTATGTCTTATCCAGCTGTGGGTTTATATGTGGTCAATCCAGGTTGCATCACAGCCCCTGAGCGAATTTTGTAAGAATTTTTCTCTCTTTCATTGTTTCAGCGTTTTGTTTTTAAAATTTATTTCTATAATGGGGTTTAGCTCCTTTTCACTGCTGTGTTTGTGCCGCTCTGCACACACTTGATTCCCTTATGGAGATATATCAATACATGGGTTTTAAGATTCTTATTCCTCAGATATATTTCTCTGCGGTGTATAGGGTGTGTTGAGGCCTGTTCATTGAGCAAGGTGTAGATCTTGTCTAATACCTATTTGGTTTATTGAACGGTATCTGTGCTAATTTCAAACTCTGGTTTTATGCATCACCCCACCTCTCCTTTCCCCTTAAGCTGACATAAGTGTGTTTTCTAAATGTGAGACACTGTTCTGTTCTGTAATTCATTTCTTGTGCAGCCATATTTACCCTCCCTCTATAAGTGATATCTTATGATATGTTTCTTTTTCTGTTTGACTTATTTCAAGTAGTATTATCGGACCTAAATCCACTCTTTATCCTTCTACTAGCCTTATTACATTGATTTCATGGTGAAGAGATATTCCATTGTACATAAGTACCACATCTTCTTTATCCATTGTTCTCTTTCCTGGGATATTTAAGGTGTACTGAAGTTGAGGTTCTTGTAAACAGAGTAGCCCTAAACTGTGGTGTGCTTGTGTCTTGTTGATTTTTAGACTTCCCTAGATATACTCCCATGATTGGAAGTGTCCTATGCTCTGTAGCTCTGTTTTTTAGATGATTTAGGAACCACCATACACTTCTCCAGAGTGGCTCTCGGCAGTTCACACACTGCCCATCAGCGTATAAAGGCTCCCTGTTCTCCATGGCCTGTCCTGCATTTCTGGTTTTTACAATTTTTTAGGATGGCCCTTTTGACCGGTGGGAAGTGAGACTTCTTTGTTGTGCACATTTGCATTGCTTGCTTGCTTTGTTGCCCATAAAGTGCGTATGCGTTTTTTCCTGGATATAATCAGGAAAAAACGCATACGCCCTTTTGGGCCAACTGCATCATTGTCGAAATTCTGCCGCTTTTCATGTGCGTTAAAGACGAGTCCAATCTATCTCTTGAAATCTGTTTCTTGCAATTCTGTCTTGCATTCAGATCCTCTTCTTTGCCTTACCTCAACATATTTTTGGACGTTAGTTTTCATTTATAACTCTGCAGGTTTGTGAATTGCAGTGACCCTGAGCTCCATTTTTTAAGTTGCTCTTTTGTGAGCTGGCCTCAAACCCGCAGGATTGCTTCAGGCCCTATTTTGGCTCCGGCGAGGCAGGCTGAGCCTTTCTTTAATTCTTATTCTTAATGGGAAATTAGAGTGATATGTGCCCGTCCAAACCCCTACAACTCTTCTCTCATTGGATCCCCCTCTTCCCGTTCATCCTCCTCACAATTTGCAAAATGTGTGAAACAGAAGTTTAAATGTGCTGATTCTCCAAGTGGGGAGATTCTAAGTAGCGTGGCTGGAATGGTGAACAGGAGCACCAGGAGAGGATAAATGAGGTGCATTTTAGACACATCTCCCGATCACATGGTGTACAGTCCTCTGGGTTTTCCATGCATGTTTTAGCTGTAGGAAGATCCCTTGAACCTGCAGATTTGGGACCCATTGAATGGGTACCAGGTAGTATTACTTTAAAGGGTGTGCATTTCCTCACCCAACCTCACATTTCTCTTAGCGCAAACAGTTTCCAGCCTTATGTCTCATCCTGCTGTGGGTCTAGATGTGTTCAATCCATGTTGCATCACCGTCCCTGAGGAAAAGTTGTAAGAGGTTTTCTCTGTCTCTCTGTCGTTTATTTTTTTCAATTTATTACTATATTGGTTACAGCTGATTTTCAAAGCTCTGTTTCTTGCTGCTGTACATCCACTTGATTCGCGTACAGAGAGACATCAATAAATTCTTTTTCAGATTCTTACCAGTCGTATATATTCTTTTCCGGTGACTTGAGTGTGCTGAGTGCAGTTCTTTTAGCTACCGTGTAGGCCTTGTTGATTATCAGTTTGGTATTTGGAATGGTATCTTTGCTAATTTCAACCTCCTGGATGATGCCTCACCCCTCCCCACCTTTCCCGTTTAGCAGCCTTATGCGTGTTTTCTACATATTTGACTATGTTTTTGTTTTGTAATTTATTTCATGTGTAGCCATTTTGGATTCCACCTTTAAGTGATATCTTATGATATGTGTCTTTTTCTTTTTGAATTCTGTCACTTAAAATGATCATACGTAACTCCTCCGGAGTTGTTACAACTGGCCATATTTCATTGATTTCCAGGCTGAATAATATTCCACTCTACCTAAGTACCACATCTCTATCCATTTTTTCCCTCCAGAGACATTTAAGTTATATCCTAGTCGAGGATCTTTTAAACAGAGAGGGGGTAAACATTGGGGTGCCTGTGTCCTCTCGATTTTTGTTTTTCCCAAGATATACGCCCATGAGTGCAAGTGCCCTATGCTCTGTAGCTCATTTTTTAGATGCTTTAGTAAACACAATACACTTCTCCAGAATGGCCGTTGGCAATATACATTTCCACTATAAGTCTCACAGGGCTCCCTCTTCTCGTTGCCCTGTCCTGCATTTCTGTTGTTTACGCTTTATGAGGATGGCTCTTCTGACTGATGCGAAGTGATATCTTTTGTAGTATTGACTTCCAGTGCCCACCTGTTTGGTTGGCTAAAAAAGTGTATGCCCTTTTCTTGAATATATACAGAAAAGAACGCATACACCCTTTTTGGCCAACTGCAATGTTGGCAATGTTCAGCTCCTTTTCTTGTGCTTAATGGCGAGTCCTTTCTACCTCCTCAAATCCCTTTCCTGCCATTCTCCCTTGCTTACAAGTCCTTTTCTCTGACTTTCCTCAAGACATTTTTCAGTGATGGATATTTTCAACTCTGCAGTTTTGTGAATTTTACTGCCCCTGAGTTCCATTGTTCAACTCGTGTTTATGGGAACTGGCCACAAAGCAGCGGGATTTCCTCAAGCCCTATACTGTTTCCATGGGCAACCCTAGCCTTTGGTCAATTCGTCTTCCTGATTGGAAATTAGAGTGACATGTGCCTGTCTGAACACCTAGGACTTGTCTCTCATTGTTCCTCATCCTTCCGCTTCATCCTCTGGACAAATTCCAAACTGTACGCAACAGGATGTTGACAGTGCTGACATCTCCAAGTGGGGAGACTGTTAGTAAAGACGCTGGAGGGGTGAACCCGAGCACCAGGAGATGAGGAGATGAGATGCCTTTTCCAAACTCTTCCCGATCAGACGGTATACCATCCTCTGGGTGTGACAGACATGTTTTAGCAGTAGGAAGAGTCCCATTCATGTAAGGAGAACACCAGGGCTTTTTCAAAATCAGTGTCTCCCCGAAACCCAAACTGGGGAAGTTTTTAAGCTACGGCTACACATATGTTCATTAAGGGCCTTGGGAAGTAGGCAGAGTCCAAACTTTAGATGATTGAAGTCTTCAGGGTCAGAAGCACTCACCACCAGCTTCCCTTAGGCTACACTTTAACTGTCATTGATAGATGATGTCAATAAAAATATCTATTCTTTTTCAGATTATTTCCCCTTATAGGTTATTGCAAAATGTTGAGTGTAGTTCCCTGTGCTATACAGTAGTTCCTTGTTGATGATCTATTTTATACATAGCAGTGTGTATGTGTTCATTCCAAACTGTTAATTTATCCCTCCTCCCACCTTTCCCCTTTGGTAATAATAAATTATAAGATTTTATACTTCTCAGAAATGGGGGAGCTGAAAGAGAGGTATCATTTTCAATGGAAAAGCATTTAAAACAAGATTGAAGGTTTAACCAAGATTATTAGCTGTACATCCTTGGAAAGAAATCACTTCGTTTCTCTAATATTGACCTGACAAATAAGACAAACCTTTTCACTGAACTTGCTTATAAAAAGTGATGGAAATATCAAATGGAAGTGTTAAAAACATCTTATTTTACCCGAGCCTTATACACTGTTCTATGTTAACTACAGTTTGGCTCACACATCTGTTCATTGAGGTTACAATAGTCTCAATTTCTGTTACTGATCCTCCAGAGTGGACCCCAACAAGTGTCCCCCTGCCCAGTGTCATTGGGGCCAACAGATCGAGACTGAGTTTGGTTCACAAGCAAAGGAAACTTTATATTTTGATCAGAGAATGGAGAGGTGAGAGCATGCACTACCCCGTGGGCTGTGGGCTGGGCTGCTGTGTAGAGATCCTGTCAGAGTCAGTGGGAGGGAGGGAGGCGGCGGAGCTCTCGAGGGCCGGGTTGGCTGTAGCTCAGGCTCTATATCGTGGAGTCTGCACTGGGCCCCAGGAGCTGAGGTGTCGACCCAGCCATTCTGCACTAGGAAATCTGGTCTGAAGTGCCGGGTGTGGAACCTCTGCATGCGGGACCCTAGGAGCACGTGAAATTAGACAAAGCACAAAGGATAAAAAAGGTTAGACTTGACTTTATTGCCCAGATTCTATTTTTATCTCCCAGGGATTTTTAATGGGCTTTGCTGGGGACAAACCCCTCCTCTGCCTTTTGTCCCGTTCCTCATTCTTGGAGTGCTGAGGGTGCAGACCCTTCTTCTGTAACTGCTGAGTGCTGAGTTGGGAGCCCTCATACCCTGGGGCGAGGGTCAGAGCTTCTCCCCAGCAGCCTCCCGGTGACGTTGATTGTCCCCAGGACCCCTGCCTCCCTGCTCGTCCACCTGAGCACCAGCATTGGAAGTGTTATAGATTCTAATGACCTTTAAGGGTCCAGGAAAGAGATGTGCAGAGACGCTGTGGGGGCCGGTTTCACCCCGCCCCACATTTGTTCGGCCACCTTAGGCTGACCGTCTCTGCCAGCCTAGATGCTCTGACCAGTAGTCTGCGCTTTCTTCAGTTAGGCCCCTGAATTAACGTACAAACAGCACCAGGTGTCAGAGCCCTGCCCGCTCAACTCCCAGACAGTCCAGGGTCAGTGGTGATCAAGGACCATGATGGCTACTGAGTCAACAGCCTTTTGAAGTAAACAGGAGTCCAGCCGGTCTTATTGGCCACCATCATCACGGTGTCTGTAGGCTTTTCTATGGTGACAGTGTGGTATACTGTTCCCCCGCCAAGATTATTAGCTCCCCTCTGGGTGCAGTAAGTCCTGCAAGCAGTAGTCTACTCTTTTGGGACACACTCTTGTTGTTTTATGAGAGAAACTCCAGGTCAAGTGATGTTCACACGAGTCGTCATGGTGCCCTGTTGCCCCCGGTTATCTCTCTGGATGTTGGAGTTGGAGGGCCTCCTCACTCGAGGTCGGTGTGCCCACGGAGCGAACCCTGCAACTTCAGGGCATGGTTGGTGGTTAGGATCACCACGTGGGGTCCTTTTCCCTTAGGAGGGAGGTGGCCATTTGGGCTGCTGATTTCCAGGTTTTTAGATACCGCCAGTATCTTGGCCAGATGTGGCAGTGGGCCAAGCCCCTTAGTGACCGTAGTTTATCCTACCTGGATGGCATTCTTGCATTGTTCCATTTCAAGTGGTCCCAGTTTTTGCACTAATTCTCCAATGGCGATTCACCTTTCACCGGGAATGTAAAGGTCAAAGGGTTTAGCTAAATTAGGGAGTTCCAGGGCAAGGGTCTGAATTGACTGCTCTTTCCATTCTTGAAAGGCCACTTCTGGATTCTATTCAAAAGGATCATCATCTTTTCCTTTCAGTGTTTCATATAGAGGCCCAGCTAGTAGACTGTAGCTAGGGATCCAGAAGCAGCAA
The DNA here is from genome assembly GCF_949987515.2 of Delphinus delphis. Lineage (NCBI taxonomy): Eukaryota > Metazoa > Chordata > Mammalia > Artiodactyla > Delphinidae > Delphinus > Delphinus delphis. The sequence continues at coordinate 446,461 of NW_027192828.1, forward strand.
ACCCTGGCCTCCCCAGGAACCCCTAAGCTGTCTTCTAGTTTTAGAAAGGGGTAAGGCTGAAAATGGTTTCTTCCCTTTCCTGGGATGGGCTTCTCTGACCTTCTGTGAGAATGAAGCCCAGGCAGGTCACCGCAGTCTGTGATATTTGAGCTTTTTCTTGGACAACTTCTATCCTTTATTGGCTTGGTAGTTCAGAGGCCTCCTTAGTAGGGCTGGTGATCAGAATGTCGTCTGCATATTGAAGGAGGGTTTCCTTTTCCAGAGGTAGAACTTTTAGGTCTTTAGCTAAGCTTTCCCCAAAGATGGTGTGGGAATTTTTGCACCCTTGGGGCCAGACGGCCCGGAAGTATTGTTTTAGTTGTATGTTGAGTCCTGCCACTCACAAGCCAAAATTTCTTGTGACTCTGGGACTAATGGAATACAAAAGAAGGCATCATTGAAGACTAATACAGAATACCATGTCCTGGTGGTTGGTAGAATGACCAGCAGGGTGTAGGAATTAGGAGCAACTGGAGGTATATCCTCGGTGGCTTCACTGACTGTCCTGACATCCTTTACCAGGTCCCCAGCAGCCCATGGGGCTCTCGTGGTCAGACCAATCCCAGAATATGGAGCTCACCTGGGCAGGTACCCCACCCCCACCCCAGCCCACGGGGCTCTCGTGGTCAGGCCCCTCCCAGGATACAGAGCTACCCTTGCAGGTACCGTGGCAGGGCTGGGCACACAGGAACCGTGCACATAGCCCTCATTGCAGAGCACCCCCAGCTCACCTGTCGCTCAGAGCTGACACAGAGCACCTCAGAGCAGGACTTGAACTAACAAACAGCAGCTGCGACAGGTCTGTGACCCTGGGCATCACTCCGTGAGGCCTCCCTCCACCTGGTCTTCCAGAGACTTCCACTGCACCCGGGGCACCAGGCCTCTGTCTCCAACCACCACCCACCCCTCCTCTCCCTGACTCCTGGGTTCCTCTCATTAGGAGAGGGTTTTCTTGAAGTTGTCTCCCACTCATGGGCCAGATAAAATGATTAGAAAACAAGCCAAAGCTGCAGCCCCTTGTCTATCCTGACTCTCAGGAGCCCACACCTGTTCCTTGGACCTGGCCGGTTCAGCAAGTTCCATTTTCTGCAACTGTGAGCCCCTGAGGGGTGATGATTGGCTGACCTGGGCAGCCTTACCGTGCCGGCCAGCCCTCCCCAGGTGTGCCTGGGTTGAGATCAATATAAATACCACTCCAGGCAGCAAGAGCCCCTGCAGCCGTGCCTGACGCCATTTTCTCTGCCCTGTCAGCAGTCTCGGGGCTGGGCTGGTGGGAGGGAGTGAGAGGCCACGGCTTTGTGGGTGGCCCAGTGTGAGTGGGGCTCTGCTGGACTTTCTGCAGCAGTTGCCAGGCTGCCACCTGCTAAAGAAGAGGATGTGTCACCCATACCTGCTGCTGGAATTTCTCCCTGGGCAGAGGTGAGGAAGGAAAAAAGCAGTGGGGGCAGGGACAGGACGGGTATCTCAGGCAGGGAAATGGAAATCTTCCAGAAGAGCACCCAGGGCCAGGACCATCCTGGCTGGCCTGCAGGCACCAAGTCGGCCGGCATGCTGTCACTCGTGTGGCTCTATGGCCCTTCCTCTAGGCTTTCAAGTCCTTGTATATATTCAGGTGTTTTACCTGGGACGGGTGGGAATAGTTCAGCAGCAACTGGCCTGGGGCTCAGCTCACGTTTACTCACAGATGCCTCGGCACGGTGCCCCAGCTTTGCAATGAGGACGCTTGTTGCGTGGGGGCTGCTGGCTGAATGGGAGACGATTCCCCACCACTGACCAACTTCAGAATTGTTTACAACTGGAGCAAGTGCCCTGATACGGTTTTCCTCTGTGTAACTGGTGGGTTCTGTGTTTTTTTTCTCTTTTTCGTTTTTGGTTCAAGGTAGATTTTATTCCTCTTTTTTGTATTTACAGATATAAGCATGGAAATAATTTATTCATATAAATACATGTATGTGCAGGGAATAATTGTTTTTTCTGTTTTATTTTTTAAATTTTATTTCTTTTTAATTTTGAATTTTATTTTATATTTTTATACAGCAGGTTCTTATTGGTTATCTATTTTATACATATAAATGTATACATGCCAATCCCAGTCTCTCAACTCCTCCCACCACCACCCCCCCAACAGCTTTCCCCCCTTGTTGTCCATACGTTTGTTGTCTACATCTGTTGCTCTATTTATGCCTTGCAAAATGGTTAATCTGTACAGTTTTTCTAGGTTCCACATATATGCATGAATATACAAGATTTGTTTTTCTCTTTCTGACTTACTTCACTCTGTATGACAGTCTCTAGATCCATCGACGTCTCTACAAATGACCCAATTTCATTCCTTTTCATGGCTTAGTAATATTCCATTTTATATATGTACCACAGCTTTATGCATTCGTCTGTCTGTGGGCATTTAGGTTGCTTCCATTACCTCGATATTGTAAATAGTGATGCAATGAACATTGCGGTGAATGACTCTTTTTGATTTATGGTTTTGTCTGGGTATATGTCCAGTACTGGGATTGCTGTATCATATGGTAATTCTATTGTTAGTTTCTTAAGAAATTCCATATTGTTCTCCATAATGACTGTATCAATTTATATTCCCAACAATAGTGGAAGAGGGTTCCTTTTCTCCACACCCTTTCCAGCATTTTTTGTTTGTAGATTTTCAATGATGCCTATTCTACCAGGTGTGAGGTGATACCTCATTGTTGAATCCATTTCGTTGAGCAAGGGGTAGCTCTGGTCTATTACATATTTGGCTTATGGAACGGTATCTGTGCTAATTTCAAACTCTGCTTTTATGCAGCACCCCAACTCACCTTCCCCCTTACGCAGGCATAAGTTGGTTTTCTAAACTTGAGACCCTGTTCTGTTTTGTAATTCAGTTCATGTGTAGCCAAGTTCACATTCCGTGTATTAGTGATACCTTATGATGTTTCTTTTTCTGTGTGACTTATTTCACTTAGAATCATCGTGCCTCAATGCACTCATTATGCTGGTACGGGCCTGGTGACATAGATTTCATTGCTGAGTGGTATTCTGTTGTACATAAGAACCGCAACTTCTTTATCCATTATTTGCTCTCTGGGATATTTAACTTGTGCCGTAGAAGAGATTTCTGTAAAAAGAGCCATCCCAAATTTTGGGGTTGCTGTGTCTTTTTGATATTAATTTCCCTAAGCTATAGGACCATAAGTGGAAGTGCCCTAGGCTCTGTTGCTTTGTTTTTTAGATGTTTCAGGAAACACCATACACATCTCCCGAGTGTCTGTTGGCAATTTACATCCCGCCCATCAGCATAACAAGGCTCCCAGTTCTCCATGGCCTGTCCTGCCTTTCTGGGTTTTACACTTTTTTCAGATGGCCCTTTTGACCGGGGGGAAGTGAGACTTCATTGTAGTGCAGATTTCCTTTGCAAGCTTGCTTGGTTGGCCAAAAAGGGCGTATGCGTTTTTTCCTGAATATATTCAGGAAAAAACGCATACGCCCTTTTGGCCAAGTGCATCATTGTGGACGTTCTGCCTCTTTTCCTATGCTTTCAATGCAATTCCAGTCTACCTCCTGAAATCGGTTTCCTGCAATTCTGCCCCGCTTTCAAGTCCTCTTGGCAGCCTTACTTCAGTCTATTTTTGGACGATAGCTGTCATTTATAACTCTGCAGGTTTGTGAATTACAGTGCCCCTGAGCTCCTTTCTTCAACTCGCTTTCTTGTGACCTGGCCGCAACACCGCAGGATGGCTTCAGGCCCTAATCTGGTTCCGGCCCGGCACGCTGAGCCTTTGGTTAATTCCTCTTCCTGGTGGGAAATGAGAGTTAAATTTGCCCGTTCAGACACCTCCAGCTAGCCTCTCATTGGTTCTCGCTATTCCTG